>NC_081555.1:42970128-43124088 GCF_963082655.1 Stomoxys calcitrans
TAATTGCGAATTTTTTAAAAGAAAGTAAATACATTTTTAATAAAACTTAGAATGAACTTTAATCAAATATACTTTTTTTACAATTTTTTTCTAAAGCAAGCTAAAAGTAACAGCTGATAACTGACAGAAGAAAGAATGCAATTACAGAAAATTTGTCAACGCCGACTATATGAAAAATCCGCAATTACTTTTTGGGCACAAATTTATGTTTGCCGGTTATACGCCGGCCATGTATATGATTAGGTTAGCTGTTTTTCCAAAGTGGAATCGAACTAATGACCATGAAATTATGTTAGGCGGAGATGGATAGGTAGGTATACCAATGGCAATTTATTTAACCATTCCCCGGTCATTGAACTAGACTCCACTTTGGAGAAAAATCAGAAATTTCCAGGCTTTTTTTGTAAAGAAGGGGGGGAAAACAGCCTGAGTTAAAAGGGTTCTAGAAAATCTAGACGTAAATAAATCCCCGGGCCCGGATGGCATATCAACACTTGTCTGACGCAAGTGTTCTTCGACGCTCGCTCTTCCATTACGCAACCTTTTCAACCTTTCCTACCGTGCGGGAGTCTTTTCGGCGCGTTGGAAGATTGCGAACGTTCAGCCAATACCCATGAAGGGTGAGGCAAACAACCCAGCGAATTATCGGCCAATTGTGATATGCTTCGCTCTCTCCAAGGTCATGGAGAGCATGGTTAATCACCATCTTGTGAGGTATTTAGAGTCTAATGGCCTTCTTAGCGATCAACAGTATGGGTTCCGCAAAAATCGCTCTATGGGCTACCTCATGGCACTTCTGTCGCTCAATCCACCAGTTTGGTGAGAGTAAGATTGTGGCGCTGGATATCTCCAAGGCATTTGATAGGGTCTGGCACGCTGCACTACTATCAAAGCTTTTAGCATTTGGTGTCGGTAATGGCTTCGTTCGATTCATTTCGAGCTTTCCCAGAGATCGCACTTTTAAAGTCTTTGTAGATAGGTTCTCATCCAATGAGCACAAATTGAACGCAAGTGTACCCCAGAGCTCTGTTCTTTCTGCTTCTTTTTTCTAATTTTCATCAACGATCTGTTGGGTTAGACATCGAATCCGATCTACTCATTTGCCGATGACAGTAATCTCTGTCGTTCGTACTCATTCGATCATAGGCCGAGTCTTCGAGAGATTGAGGACAAGAGGCGGGTTATGGACGATACACTCTGACTCAGTGCTGCCGAAAATAGAGTACAACTCACATGTATGGGCTAATGCTTCAAAATCATCTCTGGAGCTACTGGACCGTCTACAGAGGAGAACGATGGCGTTGATTGGGGACAGTGGGGTATCCGACTCTATTGCCTCCCTTCATCATCGTCGCAATGTGGGTTGTTTGGCGCTGTTCTATCGATACTTTCATGGTGTGTGTTCGTCTAATATTCGTCTTCTTATTCCTGATGTAAGGATGTATGTCAGGGATACTAGATATTCCAAGAACTCACACCCGTTTGTAATTGATTGACCATCGGACCGGACAATGCATTCTAGAGACAATTCTTATTTCTGAACCGTTCGTATGTGTAATCGACTTCGGACTAATGGTTTTCCCACCCACTGTGACACACAAAAATTTAAGACAAATGGCAATAAGCACTACATCCTTTTCCCCCTCTCCAATTCCTAATTTTCTCTCGCCAATGTAATGCACTGCATTCATAGGGGACATCCTCTGCGTGTTGGCTGACAAAACAAAAAAAAAAAAAAAAACAAGTAAAAGCGTGCTAAGTTCGGCCGGGCCGAATCTTATATACCCTCCACCATGGATCGCATTTGTCGAGTTCTTTTCCCGGCATCTCTTCTTAGGCAAAAAAAGGATATAAGAAAAGATTTGCTCTGCTATTAGAGCGATATCAAGATATGGTCCGGTTTGGACCACAATTAAATTATATGTTGGAGACCTGTGTAAAATGTCAGCCAATTCGAATAAGAATTGCGCCCATTGTGGGCTCAAGAGCTGTGGGAGCTGTATCGGCCTATAGACCGATTCAGACCATAATAAACACGTATGTTGATGGTCATGATAGGATCCGTCGTACAAAATTTCAGGCAAATAGGATAATAATTGCGACCTCTAGAAGCTCAAGAAGTCAAGTCCCCAGATCTGTTTATATAACAGCTATATCAGGTTATGAACCGATTTGAACCATATTTGGCACAGTTGTTGGATAGTATAACAAAATACTACGTGCCAAAATTCATTCAAATTGGATAAGAATTGCGCCCTCTAGAGGCTCAAGAAGTCAAGACCCAAGATCGGTTTATATGACAGCTAAATAAGGTTAAGGACCGATTTGAACCATACTTGGCACAGTTGTTGGATATCATAACAAAACACGTCGTGCAAAATTTCATTCCAATCGGATAAGAATTGCGCACTCTAGAGGCTCAAGAAGTCAAGACCCCAGATCGGTTTATATGGCAGCTATATCAGGTTATGAACCGATTTGAACCATACTTGGCACAGTTGTTGGATATCATAACAAACCACGTCGTGCAAAATTTCATTCCAATCGGATAAGAATTGCGCACTCTAGAGGCTGTAGAAGTCAAGACCCAAGATCGGTTTATATGGCAGCTATATCAAGTTATGGTCCGATTTAAACCATACTTGGCACAGTTGTTGGATATCATAACAAAACAAGTCGTGCAAAATTTCATCCCAATCGGATAAGAATTGCGCACTCTAGAGGCTCAAGAAGTCAAGACCCAAGATCGGTTTATATGGCAGCTATATCAAAACATGGACCGATATGGCCCATTTACAATACCAACCGACCTACACTAATAATAAGTATTTGTGCAAAATTTCAAGTGGCTAGCTTAACTCCTTCGGAAGTTAGCGTGCTTTCGACAGACAGACGGACGGACGGACGGACGGACGGACGGACGGACGGACGGACAGACGGACGGACATGGCTAGATCGACATAAAATGTCACGACGATCAAGAATATATATACTTTATGGGGTCTCAGACGAATATTTCGAGTAGTTACAAACAGAATGACGAAATTAGTATACCCCCCATCTTATGGTGGAGGGTATAAAAATGATCTAAGATGGGCTACATGGATGTTAAGACATAAATCTTATTGTCATCCACTAAAAATTGTCACTGGGTCATATTTGGGTAGGATAAATTTGACAAAAACTGTTCCTAGCTCGCAAATTTTTTGGCAGATTTCGACGAAAGTTGAAAGAATTGCAGCATTTGAAAGTTTCTACGACATAATCTTAGTATGCTGCCCTCTGCTACATCAGACGATAGAAGAACATGCATCAACGATAACACAATAACAAAAAATGGTACAAACGGTACAGACGAAACTGAGACGGCAAATGGAAGCACTGCGCGCCTAATACCAGGCCCAGAAAAGGGCAAAACTGTTAAGCCGGGACCTTTCATTGATTCTGCCCCGCCAAAGCCTGGAAGGGTGGTCAAGAAAGTGTCCTCCCCGCAAGGATATCTCACTCAAATATGCGGCAGCGATCTGGCAATGTCAAATGATCCAATAAATCTGCCAGTTTGCCCTTAGCATCTGAATTACAAGTGGCTATCATGGACCGGAGCAATTCTGTAGGTATTATATATGCGGAAAAACGGCTGAAGATCGAAGAGAAGGTTCTCCGAGCCCTATCGGAAAGGCGAGTATGAATCCTTCGCCGCTTTCAATGGCGCTAAGTGGTAGAATAGCGTCAAGGTCATTAGATGCAATAATGAGAAAGCATTTGATTTTCTTTCGACCTGCATCAGTGGCCATGAACCTCTTTGGCCTGGCCTGGAGATAGAGTTGGTCTGAATTGATCGAACAAACGTTGCGAGTGTTTATTCCTCTCCTGTATTGGAGGATGAAGCCGTACTTAGGCTGCATAAAGGGTAGAACAAACTTTTTCTAGCGGAAGACTGGAAGATTTGGAGGGGAGGGCAAGAGATAAAGGTAATTGCAAGGATCTCGTGATAAGGGTTGGTTCAGAATACTTGCCACTCTTGAAGTCCTCACTTGGAGAGATCAAGTTCGGCTTAAGCCAGGTAAGAATGGTCCTGCCCACCGATGATGACAATACCACCCAGGGTGCTAGCGAACATGGGTTGCCTGAAGTTAGTGCGGATTAACCTGCACCACTCAGAGGCAGCCACGGATGAGTTGTTGAGAGTTATGAGGAGAGACGGCCACTTAAATCGGCCGAAATTGACGCTATTATCCTAGCACAGCTGAAGGAGTCGCTTGGAGTCAGAGTGTCTTTTCTTGGCGAGCCTGACATGGTCTTATATACCAAGGCCATGGGGAAAGGATTATGAGCCCCTTTGTCTGTCACCGTTTTTAATCAAAACATTGAAAAGACTGCTAGATCTGAAGGTGACAGAGGGACTGACCCCGGAGAACTTCAGTGTGACACAACACGTGCACCTTAAAGGCAAGTCGGTGGAGATGGCCCTTCAAGAAGTGCTGCGAGAGGTCGAGATGTACCTCCGCCAGAAGAAGTACACTACGGCAGTCTTCTTGAATACTGAGGGGGCCTTCAATACCGTGGAGTTTGTGTCGCTGCACTAGACCTCACAGGAGTTCACCATATTATCTCCCAGTGGACTAAAAGTATGTTTTGAAGCAGGATTATTAATGCGAACCTGGGAGATAGTGTGGTTAAAAGGAGGGTGAGAAGACAGGTGGTGTGTTCTCGCCGATTCTGTGGAACCTAGTGAAGAAGATAATCGCTTATGCGTACGACAATGTATTGCTGGTCCGAGGCAAGTTTCTATCGATTGGATACCATAAATGGATTGAGGACCAACCAAAGGAAGACGTAGCTGATACTCTTCCCTCGCAGATACAAGATATCGGACTTCAGCCCGGAACGAGATGACGAGATGAGCACCACACTGATTGGAACTCTCAGTTCCGATTTGTGTGTTGTTTATAGTCATTACGAGAAGCTCAGCTGGGAGTTACCGGGCGCGTCCACAGGTTGCGGATAGTGAGATTCATATACGGAGTAGCTGCAACTGTAGTCGCGGAAAATCAGCGGTATCGAGTGGGAAGTCTCATTGAGAGGTTGGCCGGCACCGGCTCTTACTTAAATATTGAGTGCCTATGACACTAGATATTTCGATCTAATGGGCCTGAACTGGCTTGCTCACATATGGAGCTTGACGAGCATCGCCACCTCCACATACAAATGTGGTTACAACAGCAACAACAACAACTGGACTTCCGACTTCCATTCTTGGACTGAATTACCCTGCAGCTGTCAAAGGAGGCGAAGCACTTTGGTATAGTCCTCGGGGGAAAGGAGCCGTAAGGCTTTGAGCGCTTTTTACTCCTACAGGAGGATACTAGGTTCCTAGTGGAGGGTAGCCCCTAAGATGATTTATTGGATGTATACGGCCATTTTGAGACCAGCACTGACAGGAGGACTGATGGGAAGACTTATACAAGGGAGTTCGAAATGTTCTAAAGATTGGCCTGCGTTGTGGTCGCAGGGGCACTGAGATCCGCACCGCAAGCAGGCGCCGCCAATCCTTCCAATCGTTTTATTCTGGATACTATTGATGCGGAGGGTTGAGGAGGATCTCCGACTATCTGCTATCATTACCGATTGGGATTAGGAGATTCAGGATTTTCCCTATGGGATGAATAGAGGGCGAATGCTGTATTTAATGGGGATGATACTTCGATCTTCAGCGATGGCTCCAATATGGAGTCAGGAATTGGTAGGGGATCTACTACGACGCACTCAATATCGATATGTCTCTGAGACAACAGGACGAGTGAACTGTCTTTCAGGCAGTGCTTTGTGCCATTAAAATAATCGCAAGAGAAAAATCTCTTAAGGAATCTATCGCGCTCAAAATTCAGGATTTATATGGACAGCATGGTGGCGCTCAAGGCCTTTGGTTCAAGGGCGTTTAGGTCGAGGTGTGTGGCGGATTGTTTGTAGTCTCTGGATAGGCTCCGGGTCCACGATGTGACGCCGATATGGATTCCCGAACATGAAGAGATTCCTGGAAATGAAGTGGCGGGCCAATGCGAAAGGAGGGGTTCGTTTTCGCCGGGCAAACCAGTTACCGGACTTGCGTACGTGCCATTTGACGAACTTCTGAAAATGGTAGAGGAGATGGCCAGAGCGAGGTTGGTGGCGAGATGAGACTCAGCGTTGCCGATCCGCAAAGACGCTCTGGGCTGTCGTCGAAAAGAGGTCGCTGAGCACATTGACAGGAGTCGTAACCGAATATTGTGCTTAGGCCGCATGGCGGCGCGCATAGGAATATTGCACAATCACTTCTGCAGGAGTTGTCTTGAAGAGGATGAGGAGAAGACTATCGAGCACTCGCTCTGCTCATGTCTATGTCTGCAGGGACGCAAACTCTCCTTTCAGTGGAGGCGATTTTTCTGCCATCTGGGTGTCTTCTGCGATTTGTGATCGGAATGGGGGATGGTTCTGACGGAAGGTGCAATAAGATCCGGTGCGGGTACATAAGTGCTTGCGGGAGGGATAGCCGTTTAACCCCACACTCACTTTCTCCTTTTTTTCTGTTTCTTTTATTCGTGTATAACCTCTGGATATGGTTCGAGGTCTCACATTTTCTCTGTCTTCTTTCAATACTCTCCTCCATAGGAAGGGGGTATACTAACTTCTCCATTCCGCTTTTAACACATCAAAATATTGGTCTTAGACCCCAAAGAGTATATATATTCTTGATCGCCATTACTTTTTAAGTCGATCTAGCCATGTCTGTGCATCCGTATGTCTGTGGAAAGGACGCTTACTTTCGAAGCAGTAAAGCTGGGCTCTTGAAATTTTGCATACTTCCTATCAGCGTATGTCGGTTGGGATTGTAAATGGGCCATATCGGTCCATGTTTTAGCTACCATATAAACCGTTCTTGGATCTTGGTCTATCCGATTTGGATGAAATCTTGTATGAGATGTTAAAATATGACTTTTAACAACTAGGTCAAGTGTAGTTAAAATCGGTTCATGATTTAGGTGCCATATAAACCGATCTCGGAACATAACTTCTTGAGCCTCTAGAAATCGCAGTTATAATCCGATTTGGCTTTTTATGAGATCTTTAGTTTTGACTTTCTATAAATACGCCAAGTATGGTCCAAATTGGTTCATAACCTGATTTAGCTCTCATATAAAATAATCCCCTGATTATAATTTTGGAGCCTTTAGTTGACGCAATTCTAATTCGACTTGGCTGATTTTTTGTACAACGACTTCTGCCATGGCATTTAACATGCGTGCCAAATATGGTCTGAATTGGTCTATAATATGATATAGCTTACATATAAACAAATCTTCCGATATAACTTCTGAGCTCCTATAGGGCGCAATTGTTATCCGATTTGACTATCCAAAACCAAAACCACTGGACCATCCAAATCAAGTTGGTCCAAGTCGGTCCATAACTTGATATGGCTCCAATAGCATGGCAATTTATCCCAGAGATACTGGGTAAGAACCTGACAAAGGCGATCCATGGTAGAGGGTATATAAGATTCGGCCCGGCCTAACTTAACACGCTTTTGCTTGTTCTTTCCTTGGTATCACAATGAACCAAACTGGTCTCCGAGTGAACTAACCTATAATTTCCAGGATGTGTAATATAATTTCCCTAGAATATGTAGTTTTGAAAGCTCAACAGCTTCACAATTCCCTGGAATATCATTGTGGCTTGGCACCATGAACAGATGTTGAACTGTTCAGACATTTGCGATAGTGAAGAGCTTAGCTGGCGGTTGTCTGAAAAGGCGTTGATCCCAAACGCAAAAACATAGAGAAAATACAGAGCAAAGGTGCCCTTTTAAGTTCAATTTATTGTTTGGCAAACACCTAGGGTAACATGGGTATGAGCCAATGTTCTGCTTAATTTCCCATGATCATTCCATTAAGGATAGGGGATACTTTTATCATATAAATGAGGGGATACTTTTCTCATATAAGGGCCTTCTTCTTTATGGCAAGTCCGAACGGCGTGCCTCATACCGACACCACTTGGTACGGAAGTTTTAACATGGCAGAATACCTCACAAATGTAGCTAGCATTAGTAAGGGGATAACCATCGTTGACTTTCTTTTCGATGTTTACGTCACGATTTAAACGCAGGCGTTCGGCGTCATAGGCTGACATCCTTTCCTTAGCACCACGGTGGCCACTAATGGGTATCTTCTATTTGTTGTGATTTATTTATAGAGACTAGAAAAATATGCAAATTTATGTGAAAACACACTCCCTATTTTTAATTCTGGCAGAGTGTCCAATCTAGCGTACGAGTACTACCATACAAACGATAACCAAGCGCCATACGTCACCCTGTCCACCTGATTCTGCATAGCTTTATTGGTGACCAAATATTACTTGTAATACTATATGGGAATTTATTTTCAGGACTTACAAAACAGAAGGTAAGGTTGACAAGAGGATGCAGATATTAATCAGCCTAATAATCTACTTACATCAAAGCAAGCAATCGGCTTGTTGTGAGCTCTAAATACAAAAAAAAAAAAAAAATACCTCGAAAAAAAAATCTAAGGAAAAAAATTAGGAATTCCGTGCTACTAACTCAATCCTTGATTGGTTTTCCCATGCCACTCTCCTAAGTTGGTTTATATCTGGTAGAGTGTCCCCACCTAAGTGCCGGTATTTGTTGGACGCCGAAGCCGGGCAATGAAAAAGAAAATGCTCCAACGTCTCATCATCTTCCCCGCATTCTCTGCACAAGCCATCACTTGCCGCACCGATTTTACATAAGTGAGATCGTAGTCCTATGTGTCCCGTTATGACACCAATAGCTATACTGACCTCCTTCTTGCTTCCTTTCAGTAATAGCCTCGTCTTCTCACGAACTGGATCCCCCATAGGATTTTCGCCGTCCTGCCGACCGTTTCGCTGTTCCACAATGTTGCATGCGCATTCGTTGCCTACTCCCTTAACTGGGACTGCGTCGACCCGAGATGCTTCGGGTTAACCAAGTTTATTGACGGCAGTCCTCTGGCCTTCACTGCCAATTCGTCTGTCCTTTCATTCCCCATAACTCCGATATGACCCGGTACCTAAATGATGCGCAGTTTGCCATCCTCAGAGAAGGCGTTAATCTCCTTCTTACACTGCAAGACTGTTCGTGACCTTACCGGTTGTTATTGCCCTTTTGGCAATTTTACTGTCGATAAAGATGTTTAGACTCGACGTCCTCGCGTTAGCACCACACCACTTCACGCATTTCGTGATCACCCGGATATCCGCCTGCAGGACCGTATTATGATCAGGCAGTCTAAAACAGATCTCAGTCCCCAGACCCACCCTATCCTCAAGCTCTGATCCATCCGTGTAATATTATCTTTCAGATGGCAAAACAAGGGTACCGTCAATCATAGACTGTGCCACTGGCAGCAGGTCCTCGCACTCGACCTCAAGTGTCATCGCATGTATCCGATCGGAAACTTCCTCCATTCCTTCCAGGATTCATATCATTATGGTAATATTACAGTCGGTAAAGATGTTCACACTCGACGTCCTCGCGTTCGCATCATACCACTAAACGCATTCCGTGATCGCCGGATCTCCGGCTGCTGGATCGTATTATGGTCAAGCAGTCTTAAACAGATCTCAGTCCCTGGGTTTTCAATGTAGACGCCCAGACCCACACTGTCCTCGAGCTCTGATCCATCCGTGTAACATGATCTACCAGATGGCAATACTAGGGTTCCGTCAATCCAAGACTGTGCCGATGGCAGCAGTGCCTCGCACTCGACCTCAAGCGTCGTCGCATGTATCTGATCGGAAACCTCTTCCATTCCTTCCAGGTTTCCTATCGTCGCCTCGATTATACCGCGATGGTATGAACTGGCCCTAACCTCAATCCATTCTCCAATCGCCTTAAGTCTCATAGCCGCACTCGCTGCCTCACAATAGTCTCCAGTGACCTAGTGGGCGTGGTCCTCATCGCTCCGTCTATGCCAATACAACATGTTCTCTGAACCTGTTGTATGGTCCTTATGTTGCACTTTTTCTCCATAGCAATCCACCAAACTACTGAGGCTTAAGAAAGTATTGGTCTAATCACGCTTCTGTAGAGCCAGTGGACTATCCTAGATCTGTGCCCAACATCTGTGAGCCTTCTCAGTACGCTCCTAGTGTGATACTTCCTGTCCAAGATCACACCTAAGAATTTGACCTTGTCCGATATCGAAATCGTCTGTTGCCTGCTCTGTGCCACTTTCGCCGTTATATTTATGCCATGGGACACACAATTTATCCACCTGTTCCTTAGCATATGGTTTATCCAGTCTCTAAGGACCGGGTCCACCCGGTACTGGTCTAACGATTGGATTAGAGTGTCGCTCCGCACATTGTTAAAAGCCCCATCGATGTCAATGCATACCGCCAGTGTGTACGTTTTGGCATCGAAGGATTCTTCTATTTTATGCACAACCTCGTGCAGGGCAGTCTCCACCGATCTTCCTTTGACATAGGCGTGCCGTTTAAATTTGAGCAATTCGCTGGATGTCCTACTCTTTACCACGTTGTCCACAATACGTTCCTTGGTTTTGAGTAGAAAGGACGTAAGGCTTATGGGTCTGTAGGTCTTTGGTGTCGCATAACTTGTCTTGCCGGGCTTGGGTATAAACACCACCCTTGCCTCCTGCCAGGCTTTCGTAGTATATGGAAGTCCTATGCTCGCTGTGAAAATTTTGGCCAGATGAGGCGCCATATAGTCTGCCTCTTTCTGTAGTAACGTCGGAAATATCCCATCAGGTCCGGGTGACTTAAATGGTTTGAAGCTCCTCAAGGATTCCTTCACCATAAATTCCGTCATTATAAACCTTCGATCAACGTCATTATTCCAAGATTCCGGTATCTCCATGAGTCCCTTCGTATCCTGTGGTAAATGGTTTTTCATCAAAAGCCTCAAAATGTCTCCCATTGTCTCTGCTCTCACCCCCATGTCGTCTACTAAAGATTCAGTTTGGACATGGGTTTTTGAGAGAAGCTTTTTTACCTTGGCGGTGTCACTAACGCTATCGACCTGTTCGCAGAAAAGCTTCCAGGAGGCACGTTTTGCCGCTCTGGTTATCTTATTGTATGCCTTGAGCAGTGTGTAATACACATCCCAATAAACTTCCGCATTTTTACGACGTGCTCTGTTGAAAAATCTGCGGACCTCTATCCCAACATTGCGAATCTACCCGGTCATCCAGAGGACAGCTATCTTCGAAGGACCCTACCAGTGCAGTCGTAATTTTGTTGACATTTTCGTCAATCTCTTCAATGCTTGGACAATCTAAATTATCTTGCACAAGTCTTCTTCTGAGTAGTGTTCCGAATTTTGGCCAGTTGGTTTTCAACTTATTCCGGAAGCTTATAGGATGCGGCGCTGGTCCTGCTATTCTAAACCTAATGTAACGATGGTCAGAGAAAGAGTGTTCCATGGAGACCCTCCAATCCTTAACCTCATCGATCAGATTTTCCGAACATATCGTCACATCTTATACCTTCTCCCTAATCCTATTAACAAAGGTAGCGGTTTTACCAATATTAAGTGTTATTAGGTCATTAGTATTCAAGAACTCTGCCAGGAGGTGGCCCCGCTTATTAGTGTTGGTAGTACCCCACAAAATGTGGTGAGAGTTCACATCGCACCCTATTAGTACCTCGCTTCCTGTCTGTGTTGCTTGCCTCACCAGCCGTTGCAGCTCCGACGTGGGTGGTGGTGTTGGAGAGTCAAAAGGCAGATAGAGTCATGCCGGATATGTTCCACTGTCTCCCCGTCTCATCACTGTTGCATCCGACGTTGACAAATCTGGGGAAATTATAAAATTCAAGTTTGTATGACAAATAACTGAAGCATATCAACTAATTGGTAGTTAATATGGTCCAGTCTACAAACTTTGCTCTAGGTCGCCCATGTCTCCTTAATTAAGGCAATATGAATATTGCCCTTTCGGATTTTCTCCATCAGAGCATGTGTAGCTAACTCGCTCCGGTGGAGGTTTGTCCGGATGACTTCAGTCTTTGGTCCTCCAGTAAATGGGCATCTTGGGAGTAGGTGATGATCTCATCGTCTGCTCTTTGTTCTTTTTACTGCATTGACTTTCCTGTCCCTGCACTGTCGATGTTTTAATATTATGATCGTTAGGTTGTATTGAGTCTACTGTCGCTGTACTGCCTTATGAGTCAACAATTGGATCTTTGTCTATCCTAGTCTACTAAATCTTAAATAAGTGGGCTTCTTGGGAGTAGGTGATGGTCCCATCGTCGTCTCCCTGTTCGTCGGCTCCGGTTGGTGATTGTCTCGTCATCGGCCCCCTATTCGTTAGGCGGTATTGAGTGCATTGCCGCAGCACCGCACAAACGAAGCCAGCCCAGCTTTCTGGTGGCTAAAACGCTTTGAATAGCATACAAATTAGCAAATTTTATCGAAACCACTTTTTTGGCGGGTGCTTAGCCCACCCCTCTTTTCTAAGCCTTTGCTGCACAGCCTGGTGGCTTATTATGAGAATATTTGCCTGTCATAGTCTTCCCAATCTTGAAAAATACGTCTTTGGTCCCGTAATACGACATGCCTTTAGTCTTAGCCAAACTTGCCAAGGATCCGTAACCATTGCCCACCATAAGGAGAGTTCCTTCCTCCTTCTTTTCCCTGTCGAAGACCTCTTATTTCTCTACGGCCAACTCTTGATTTTGCTTGTTTAAGACTTTCATCATGCGTTGCGTTGCGTCGCGAATTCGTCGACCTTATCCTTGATGAAGACCGTCGTCTTTGAGAGCTGGGGGATATCGATCTTTCTCAGAAGATCGAGTTTTGCGCCCTAGGAAGTGGATAATACCAACGAGCTTTTTGACGGTATCAATACATTCCGCCGACGCAAAGTGCACCGCTAAAATGAACTCTCTATACTCGCAGTTCATCATTTGTATGGGTGGACCCCCTTCAGAGTTCAGCACATACTGGAAAACCCTTTTGTTTTCCAGATGCTTCACTTGGGGCCGAAGATCTGATGGAATCATACCGTATGCACTGCCGATATCGATGACTGCATAAGTCATCTCATCTCTGTTGTGCTTCCTTGCTGACATAAGAGGGTGGCTCCTCTCATTTTTCAGCGACCATCTTCCCCTGCCGTGATGGCTGTGGCATTCTGTTGAAAGTCACAGTCATATATGAAAATTCAGGGCGAGCTTTCTTCGTTCCTTTTCCGACTTTGTCTCCCTGTGCAGGAGGGAAGTCTCCATTGCGGGAGAGATGGTCTGGTCTTCCCAGAGTACATGAAAGCGTGTCCATTAAAAGGTTTAGTTCGAAGATGGCCTATATCGGACTATATCATGATGTAGCCTCCATATAGACCGATCTCTCGATTTAAGGTCTTAGGCCAATAAAAGCCACATTTACTATCCGATTTTGCTGAAATTTGGCACTGTGAGGTGTGTTAGGCCCTTCGACATCCTTCTTCAATTTGGCTCAGATCAGTCTAGACCGATCTCTCTATTAAAGGTTTTGGGCCCATAAAAGGCGTATTTATTGTTCGATTGTGTTAGGCTCTCCGACATCTTTCTGCAATTTGGCATAGGTCAGTTCATATATTTTATATAGCTGTCATATAGACCGATCTCTCGACTGAAGGTTTTTGCCAAAATTTGGGACAGTTAGTTGTGTTAGGCCCTTCTACATCCTTCTTTAATTTTGCTTAGATTGGTGAAGATTTGATATAGCTGCCATATAGACCAATTAAAGGTTTTGAGTCCATAAAAGGCGCGTTTATTGTCCGATGACGCCGAAATTTGGGACAGTAAATTGGGAAAAGCTCTTCGACATCTTTCTGTAACTTGGCATAGATCAGTTCTTATTTAGATATAGCAGCCATATAGACCGATCTCTCGAGCCCATAAAAGGCGCATTTATTGTCCAATTTCGCCGAAATTTGGGACAGTGAATTATGTTTGGCTCTTCAATATATTGCTGCAATTTAGCCCAGATCAGTTCAGATTTGGATATAGCTGCCATATAGACTGATCACTCAATTTAAGGTTTTGGACCCATAAAAGGCGCATTTATTGTCCGATGTCGCCGAAATTTGGGACAGTGAGTTGAGTTATGGTCTTCGATATCCTTCTTCAATTTGGCCCAGATGGGTCCAGATTTGAATAAAGCTGCAATACATACCGGTCTCTCGTTTAAAGGTCTGGGGACCATAAAAGACGTATTTTTTGTCCGATTTGGGACAGAGTTGTATTAGGCCCTTTGACATCCTTCTTCAATTTGGTCCAGTTTGGATAAAGCTGCCATATAGGTGGGAACTATGAATACCTGAGGTGGTGGGTATCCAAAGTTCGGCCCGGCCGAACATAACGCCTATTTACTTGTTCTTCTTCAGCCTCTTAACAGTGTTATGCTCTTTGGGAGATCCGATTATTATTCCACCTTTCGTCGAAGTGCTTGGGTTGTCAGTTCTATTCCTCCCAGCTGTCTGCGGTTTCTTTAACATTCTAATATGTTTTTAGGGCAGCGACATTCGCCCTGAATGCGCATATTGAATTCCTGCCATTGTAGCCTATTTCGCTGAACGGGTTCGAATCCTGGCAAGAACATCGGACAAAGCGCTGTTTATCCCCTCTTAATGTTGGCGACATTTACGAGGTACGAGGCATGGTCATTTATAAAATTTTCCCCAAAGAGGTGTCGCACTGGGGGACGCAGTTCGGACTCGGCTATAAAATAGGTCGTTATCATTGAGTTTAAACTTGAATCGGAAAGCACTCACAGATGTGTGAGAATTTGCCCCTTCTGGGTTCCTGGTGGTAATGTTCTTCCTCAAGGTAATGTTCTCATTAGGGGAGGGATGACACCTCAGACATTTCCAACTCAAATATGGATATCAAATTCGTGCTGAACTTCCAAATCCCTTTAATTTGAGTCCCTTATTGCCACGGCCGGTAAATATGAACCGTGAGGATCGTGTTTTGGGGCTGGGGCGGCCGCCGGCACTTTGCAATAGATCCCAAATTCGTTCTTTATTCCCAACGGAAATGAAGTTTAGTTTAGGTGGTGCTTAAGGGCGCACCCCCAAACACTTGGCTCCAAAATTGGATATCAAATTCGTTTTCTACCCTCAAATACCTTTCAGTACCCATTTGACGTATCTTTAGGAGAAAAAGCGCCACTTAGACTTGAACGCAAATTTTAAAGTCATATTTGTAATCTCCCTACTACTTTTAATTTGAGTCCCATATGGCCATGGTCGGCTAATATGCCCATTTGGGAGTAATTGGGGGTGGGCGACCTTTCATTACTAGGACCTAATATTTTATGCCATATTTGTAATCTACTGCCTAATACGTTTCATTTGAGTCCCATATTGACATGAACTTCGAATATATCTGTTTAGAGGAGTTTGGGGTTGGAGGGGGGGGGGGGGGGGATTTGCCACTGGGTGCTTGGACCCACATTTTAATACCATATTCGTTTTCTGGTCTCCAATTTCTTTCATTTGATACCCTTATTGTGGCCAGCGGACCTCTTTCGGATATTGTTGGCGTTTTTGGGGTAAGGGGGAGGATCCGCCCCCAACCGATATCTAAAAATAATATATGGCCTATGTTTCCTTCCAGACAGACGTACACTATCTATGAAAATTTTAAGAAAATCGATTCATCTAATTATCATATAGTTCAAATGGGTCTAATGGCATTTTTGAGAGGTGGCGTGACCCCCTAAACTTTGATCTGATTTTGTATGGAAGATTCGAAATCTACTCTCGAATACCTTTCATTTGAGCCCCATATTGAAATGAACGTTCAATATGTCTGTTTGGGGGAGTTTTGGGGTTGGGGCGGCCTGATGGGTACTTGGACTCAAATTTTAATACCATATTCGTTTCTACTCTCCAATACCATTCATTTGATACCTATATTGTCTCGATCGGTGTTTTTGACATTAGGGGTAGTCCGTTCCCCTTCCGATACCGAAAAATTATACAGCCTATGTTACCTTCCAAACCAACCTACACGATATGCGAAAATTTCGAGAAAATGGTTTCTGCCGTTTTTCAGTTTATACGGAACAAACAAACCCAGTGTCCATCTGCCCATAATGTGCCCATTTTGGGCGTTTTTGTGGGAATGGGGTGACCCCCTATACTTTGACATGAATTTGTATGACAGATTCGTTATCTACTCCCGCACAATTTTCCTTTGATACCCATATTGTATTTATCGGTCCACTTTTGATTTTGGGTGATGCTATTAATAAATTAAAAAGCCTTTTCCTACTTCCTGACCATGTTCGTAATCTATTCCCGAATACCTTTCATTTGAGTCCCATATTGTCATGATCGTCAAATAAACCTATTCTAGGGGGTTTTGGGGCTGGGGCGGCCCCCCAGGTACTTGGACCCAATTTTTATTACGTAATTCGTACTCTACTCTTGAATACCTTTCATTTGAATCCCATATTGTCCCGATCGGTCCACTTTTATGTTTGGGTAGTACTTTTGGGGTAAGGGGGAGGGTCCGCCCCACTCACGATATCAAAAAATTATATTACCCATGTTTTCTTACAGACTAACCTACACAATCTGTGAATGTTTAAAGGTAATCGGTTCAACTGTTTATAGCCTATACACAAATTGAATTTTATATGTAAGAATGTTGAAGGTATATGTATGTAGTTGTGTAATATCTCACATAGTTGGTACAACACAAATTTCTGACTTTCTTCCCGCCCTTTGTTTGATGTTCGTGATATGTTGGAAGTAGAAGACATGCCAGATGTAACTTTTGTTCGACCTCACTATTTGGCTTATGTAGATGTTATGATACACAGTATGAACGTTGTTAGGGTTTACTGTAACAAAGGATATAAATGATACACTAACACAGTTAATGATACCCACATACATTCGCATCCGAAGGTGTATGTCACAATATGCTCCAGTTTATATATGCCAGAAGAACATCAGAGTGAAAATTGTCGAAGGCATATGATGTATTGTGTGGGGGACGACGATGGGGAGGATTAAAGATTACAGTCTGCAGGTATAAGCTATTTTCGTAGATAACAAATATATCTCGTTCTAAAAACATTCGTGAGTTAAATTAAACTGAGAAGCCGACTTGTAAACCTTCATTGGCATATGTGTGCGCGCATACATGTACTCGCATGTACGAATACCAAAAGATACGTACAAAGTATTCAATACACCAGAATACACCAGAATTCACATAATGAAATATTCAAATTATTGCTAAAATTGATGGAATTCATCTTAGGAAGGGTGGTACATTTAATGCGGAAAAGGGATTAATTGAAGTTTGGAAAGGGATTAACTGGGTTTTAAAATCTTCGGGAAACATAAATAAAGAAATTTTACCGAAGCTATGGTTGTGGAAAGTCTATACTTTTTGTCAAGAAAAGTTTCAAACTTAGGAGGAAGCACCAGCTATGATGGGAAAACTTATTAGTGATTTAATTTTAAGGCTTCATTTTTGGATAGCATTAGCTAAAATTGCTTAGCATGGAAAGAAATATAAAGCGTGGAGATTAGAATAAGCGTATTTGATGCCGAAGGCATGGGTTCAAATTTTGGCGAGAATACCACAACATTTTTTTCGCACTAACATATATATATAGAAAGTATACTTGCATCTGAACTGAAATCGGTACATGTTGTGGTAGTCGTAGAAGAAACCATTGTAAAAACTTTTCAAATGATCGGTTGATAAAAGCTGTAAGTCTGGAACGATATTCTTATAAATAACAAGTAAGAGCGTGCTAAGTTCGGCCAGGCCGAATCTTATATACCCTTCACCATGGTCGCATCTGTCGAGTTCTTTGCGCGGTATCTCTTTTTAGGCAAACAAAGAATATTGAATAAGGATGGAGGAGGAGCTATATCAAGTTATAGTCCAATTTTTGGCTCAAGAAGCAAAATCGGGAGATCGGTCTATATGGGAGCTGTGTCAGGCTATAGATCGATTCAGACTATATTGCACACGTATGCTGAAGGCAATGGGAGAAGCCGTTGTACAAAATCTGTGCCAAATCGGATGAGAATTGCGCTCTATAGAGGCTCAAGAACTCAAGATCCCGGATCGGTTTATATGGCAGCTATATCAGGTTATGGACCGATTTGGACCATACTACGCATAAATGTTGGAAGTGATACCAAAACACCACGTGCAAATTTACAGCCAAATCGGATAAAAATTGCGCCTTCTAAAAGCTCAAGAAGTCAAGATCCCAGATCTGTTTATATGACAGCTATATCAAGTTATGAACCGATTTGAACCATACCTAACACAGTTGTTAGATATCGTAACAAAATACTTCGTGCAAAATTTCATTCAAATCAGATAAGAATTGCGCCCTCTAGTGGCTCAAGAAATCAAGATTCAAAATCGGTCCATATGGCAGCTATATCAGGCTATGGACCGATTTGAACTTTATTTAGCACAGTTGTTGGAAGTCATAGTGAAACACGTTGTACAAAATTTCACTCCAATCGGATAAGAATTGCGCCCTCTAGTGGCTCAAGAAATCAAGATCCCAGATCGGATTATATGGCAGCTATATCAGGTTATAGACCAACTCAAACCTTAACAAAACATGTCATGCAAACTTTCAGCCAAATCGGTTAGGAATTGCGCCCTTTGAAGGCTCGAGAAGTCAAGACCCCAGATCGGGTTATATGACAGCTCTATCAAAACGTGAACCGATATGGCCCATTTACAATCCCAACCGACGTACAACACTAAGATGTATCTGTGCAAAATTTCAAGCCGCTAGCTTTACTCCTTCGAAAGTTATCGTGCTTTCAACAGACAGACGGACGGACAGACGGACGGACATGCTCATACCCGAATATTTCGAGTAGTTACAAACAGAATGACGAAATTAGTATACCCCCATCCTATGGTGGAGGGTATAAAAAGGCGCAGCGGAGCAGGCTCGGTCCAGCTAGTATACATATAAATGTAAACGATATATAAATCTGAACCGATTTCTACTCAAACCTAGGTACCAAATTTTGTCAGAATCGTTTAACAAATGACCACATAATTGCAACATTAGTGGAAATTGGACGGACATATATAAAAGGGAGCTATATCCAAATCTTAACTTCGTTTTTATACCCACCACCGAAGGATGGGGGTATAGTCATTCCGTTTGCAACACATCGAAATATCCATTTCCGACCCTTTAATGTATATATATTCTTGATCAGCATAAAAATCTAAGACGACCTAGACATGTCCGCCCGTCTGTCTGTTGAGATCACGCTACAAGTAGAAGCGTGCTAAGTTCGGCCGGGCTGAATCTTATATACCCTCCACCATGGGTCACTTTGTCGAATTTTTTTTACCGGCATCTCTTCTCATTCTGTCATTCTGTTTGTTACTACTCGAAATATTCGTCTGAGATCCCATAAAGTATATATATTATTGATCATCGCGACATTTTATGTCGATCTAACCATGTCCGTCCGTTCGTCTGTCTGTCGAAAGCACGCTAACTTCCGAAGGAGTAAAGCTAGCCGCTTGAAATTTTGCACAAATGCTTTTAATCAGTGTAGGTCAGTTGGTATTGTAAATGGGCCATACCGGTCCATGTTTTGATATAGCTGCCATATAAACCGATCTTGGGTCGTGATTTCATGAGCCTCTAGAGTACGCAATTCTTATCCGATTTGAATGAAATTTTGCACGACGTGTTTTGTTATGATATCCAACAACTGTGCCAAATAAGGCTCAAATCGGTTCATAACCTAATATAGCTGCCATTAAACCGATCTGGGATCTTAATTTCATGAGCCTCTAGAGGTCGCAATTATTATCCGATTTGACTGAAATTTTGTTTATTGTTTATTAAGGTCTGAATCGGTCTATAGCCTGATACAGCTCCCATATAAAACGATCTCTCTATTTTACTTCTTGAGCCCCCGCAACATTTTATTCGAATTGGCTGAAATTTTGCACAGGTCTCCAACATATAATTTATTTGTGGTCCAAGCCGGACCATATCTTGACATCGGTCTAATAGCAGAGCAAATATTTTCTTTTATCCTTTCTTTTTGCCTAAGAAGAGATGCCGAGAAAAGAACTCGACAAATGCGATCCATGGTGGAGGGTATATAAGATTCGGCCCGGCCGAACTTAGCACACTTTTACTTGTTGTCTATAAGCAGGTTAAGTTCGAAGATGGGCTATATCGGAATATATCTTGATATAGCCCCTTTATAGACCGATCCTCCGATTTAGGGCCTTAGGCACGTAAAAGTCACATTTATTATCCGATTTTGCAAAAATTTGGAACAGTGAGTTGTGTTAGGCCCTTCGACATCCTTCGTTAATTTGGCTCAGATCGGTCCAGATTTGGTTATAGCTGCCATATAAACCGATCCCTCGATTTAAGGTTTTGTGGCCATAAAAATCGTATTCATTGTCCGATGTCGCCGAAATTTGGGACAGTATGTTAAGTTAAACCCCTTGATATACTTCTGCAATATGGCACAGATCGCTCCAGATTTGGATATAGCTGCCATATAGACCGATCTCTTGGTTTTAGGTCGTGGGGCTATAAAAAGCGCATTTATTGTCCAATGACGCCGAAATTTGGGACAGTGAGTTGTGTTTGGCCCTTCGATATCCTTCTTCAATTTCACTCAGATCGGTCCAGATTTGGATATAGCTGCAACAAATAACGATCTCTTAATTTAATGTTTTGGGCCCATAAAAGGCGCATTTATTGTCTGATGTTGCCGAAAAGTTGTAAGAAGTGCACTTGCCACTGGGATTCATTTTTGCATTATCTGATTTCTAACCATTTGGTTTTGATTAAATAGTCTTCAATACTGCATTGTATTGCCAGCGCCATCTGTATGTGGTTATGCAGGGAAAGTATCTTGTTATTTTTATTTAGTTTATTGTGGCTTCTCGCTCCTTGCCTGTGGCTTTTAATGGATTTTCTAACCGTTTGGAAGTTTTGAGGTGAGACATGGCGATACCAAGGCTTCTTAGTCTAGAGTTTATGCTTACTCGGCCATTTTGTCGTTCATCCTACCCTAGGAAAGATTAAAGATTTGGCTTTGATTGCAAGTAGCATTTTTTTTTTCTGCCACGAAAATTGATTTTTTTTTACAATTTTTTTTTTTGGTGAGTTTAAGTGCCAGGGATATCCCCTTCCACTGTTTTTTTTTTAAGAAAATTTAATTAACTTATTTAGAGACTGCCGAATACATAAATTTCGTGCTGTGGCAATTTCAAATCCACCTTCACCATCGGAAGAAATTGCAGATTTATTATCATCCATTTTTTTTTCTGAATTATCGAGCTTGGGTGCCACCGAATATAAACGGTGAGTTTTGGTTTTGTTATCTCTTATTTCATTGAAACAATATTAGCAATCGCGTTGTTGTTTTTGGTTTCAATTAGGATTGGCACCCAGCACCCCAGCCACATTTTTTTTATCAAAGGGCGATCATAAAAATACTGGGGAGTTTGATTTGCTCTTTGGCTTGCCTTTGCTGTCCCCACTCCCATTGCAGTCGGTGTGCGGGCCGATCACCACACAGCATAAAAGGAATAAAAAAAAACCTGTTGTCGTCTCCCATCATTTTGATATACGCATCCAGTTGATCGCACCCACGCAATGGGCATTTGCCATGTGCTTTTGATAACAAGAGTTTAATTACAAGAAAAGAAAGAACTATTATATTTGAACCGAGAGGAAGAAATGAAGACTGTGGCCATAGAAATTTAAAGTGAAATAAGCTGGTGCCCCAAAATCCAATTGTCTTGAAGGAAGTTTGCTTGGTGTATTAAACGGCCGATAATAGAAAAATTCCAACCGGCAAGTGTATTTTAAAGTTTCTAGGCAACTGTATCATTTGACGTGGCAGTGTCCAAAAGCATCTAAAATTTCTGGAGATTGAAATGGACGTGTCATAGTGTGTCAAAGTTTAAGCTAAGTTGAACATATAGTACTAAGTGTTTAAGTGATTAGTCTATAATTGAATCAAAAGCCTAAAATTTTCTTGCTTTCTGCGTTTCATTAAATAAATTGAACATTTTGATATTTACCATGTACAAAAAAAATTTAAAGATTCAAGTTAAAATTAGACTTTTGATTCAATCATGTTAATGTGCTTTACTTTTTATTTCTATTTTGTTTTGCCCCATTTGGTTTCATTATCAACATGCCTAGAAGTGAGTCAATTTAAACAAGGGTTTCATATTATTTTTCTAGTGTGATTTTTTTTTAATTTTTTTTCTTCAATCCACCCTAATGTCGAACTCTGCTTCTAGTTACATGTTTATAATGAAACAAGTATCTTGTGGAATTCAGCAGCTAACTCGTATTGTGTTGCAGAAACAAACGCAGCCGGAAGCCTAGCAACATTGTTGCCGCCGGATCACTTTTAACTTTTATCACTCTCTTGACTTCCAATGTTAGCATCAACAGCACTCATCGAAAGGCCTTTCGTCGTGGGAGCATGTTAATCAGCAACAACATATGTGAGTACTCTCTCAGTATCTAAATTTTAGCTTGGTATCGGCATCAGCGTTTTTTTTTTTTTCAATTTGTTTCCATCTGTTTGTTACGCAAAGCAAATGAGTTTGAACTGCACATTAATGTGGGTCATTTAAATGTAATTTTTTTTTTGAAATATAATCTACGTTATGTACGTTTATTTATTAAGATCATTTAAAATATCTATAAATAGGATAAATAAGAATATGTTAGCCCATGTTAAGAATAAAAATGAAAATTTCTCCAATTCATAAAAATGATTCCGAAATACTTAGTTATTGATTTGTGGAATAAAACTCTAATGGATTCAGACTAAATTTTGCTTTTCCTGTTTGGTTTTAGGTTAGCTTGGTTAGTTAGGTCACTGGGAATATGGGTGTCATGCAGTCAAACGGTTTAAGCGGGTATCTACAACTCATGACCAGGTTGGGTGGGCAAGATAGACGTCAACATCTACTCGTCTATCGATATGAACTCCGTCATTAAACTTTTCGCCCCTTTTCTCACTTTTAACTATATCTGCTCCTATCGAAACTAGCACGTATAGAAATAAATAATTTAATGTGGCATGAAAGGCGTATTGAAGCATTGAACCTGCCCCTCCGACGAGCTGACAGGCCGGACAATATACGTGCGCTCGCTTCTGAAACCATAACACCATTTCGTCCAAACGTTATATGCTACATAATAAATTATTTTTGGCGCCCAACGTGGGGCCCGAATGTGACTGTTTTTTTTTACCACCTTTTGGATCAATCTATACTGATACCCAAGTTTATTCATTCGGCTCCTAAAGTTTATTTTCCCCTTATTACTTCATCTATACCGTCTCTATCTAAATTTTCATCTTTCCAAATTTTTCTCTTTGAGTTTATTCCAAAATGCGGATATTGTGTAGAATCTAGAGTTCCAAACTTCTTTCTTACCAACCTATTTTGACAATAATCTCCCTCCTGCTTCTATCGAAAGTGCCATTGTTTTTGTTCTTTGTCTGGAAGGAATGCAGACTCTGGAAAATTTTGCTAGATCTGACCACAGGCAAAAGCAACTTCATGACATTTAGAACTAACCAGAACCTGGATACTTGGAACCAAACAGTTTCCATCCGGTTTGGTGATATCTTTTCTCTCTTTCTATTTCCTTTTCCTTTCATAGTGAATTCGTTTATTGGCAATTTCATATCATTAAATGTGACAAACCTAACGCATGCTACCATTGAAATCAAACAGGGTAAAACTTTTGCTTCAATACCTATAATTTTTTTTTCATTTACTTAAAATCAAATATTAAAAAAAAATTTTGTTCTCCAAACCTTTTTTTCTTTAAACCCAATATTATATACAAAAAGGTAAAAATTTCAAAAGAAAAAAAAAACAAAATAAAGACAAAAAAAAAAAATAAATATATACTACCTAAAAACGAGGGAAAAAATATATTATTCACATTGTAAAAAAAAAATTTATAATTTTTTTAATTGAAAGTTTCTATTTTTAACAACGCCTTTTTCCTTTTTGAATTTCGAATATGAAATATTTGTTTCTTACCAAATTTCGTATTTATGAACTATAACTTTAACTTTTTGAATGAAAGATAGAAGTAAAGGTAAAAATTAAATAAAATAAATCATGAAAAATAATTTTTGAATTATCAACAATAAAAAAATATACATATTAAAGTAAAACAGTAAGCAATACGCATGATTAAATAATTAAGCAAAACCGCAGAAATACAAAACAGAAAACACAATTATAGAAATTATAGACATTAAAAAACTTAAAAAAAAAAGAAAACAAAAAAATCAGAGAAAGTTTTGAAAATTAAAATAGAATTTGGGAAGTTGGTAACTAACCTCAGGAAAAGGATTAAAATTTAATTTTTATACACAAGGCGGTGATAGAAGCCTTATTATTATCTTTTTTGGAAAAACCTATTCAAACCCTATTTTTATTTCAATTTTTGATATACATGCTTGTTCTTTAAAGGATAAAAGCTTTATCTTTATACTTTTTTTTGCGTGGATGGCTACATGATCATACAGCGGGATTGTAAAGAAAGTATCTTTTGATTATATCTCAATATTTTGTTCATTCACAATTATGGCTACCAAAACTGCAGAAAAGAATCCTATGGGATCGAACGGTAATCCTACTTGCGATGCCTGTAGTGAAACTATTGTTTCCGTTTCGGCGTTGCTGAAGATTTCATGTGGACATGTTTTCCACAAGAGCTGTTTGGAGAAATGCGTTAAGACTAGGCCATTCTGCCCCATTTGCAATAGTAGGGTAGCGTCTGATTCAACGGACACAGGTACTTCTCAGATAACAACTAGGGCTCAAGCTAAACAGATTGGCAATCCACCACCCCCAGCGGCGGCTAATACAGTTCAGGGTGATAGTGCTTCCAATACCTCGATCGGTGTGGTTGATCAGACAGAGAGAATAACCCAGTTAGTAACTAACATTGTTTCAGCCCAACAGGTACAGTTTATGACTACTCTAACTGCTCAATTGAGTCAGCTCATCGAAGGGAATATTGCCTCAAGTCTTTCTAGGTTAATGCCTTCTAACTCGCAAATTGAACCGAATCGACCTTCGCAATCCTCACCTCAGCCGATGCAGACTCTTCCTGCTGTTGAGGACCGTACGTTTAGGGAGTTATTTGGAATTACACCACATAATAGTCGATCTAGGGATTCTCAGAATAGACCACTTCAGGCTAATGGGCAATCGGTTTTGAACAGTTCCTCTCATGGCAATTCGTCTTCTTCAGATTTACACTCTCGCCCAGACAAAGTATTGCAAATAATGTCTAATTGGAAATTGAAGTTTAATGGCGGGATAAATGGTCTCTCTATCGACAACTTTATTTATCGCGTGGAAGCTCTGACCGCTCAGACCCTTCAGGGGAATTTGGATTTGCTCTGTGGTAACGCCAGTTCATTATTTGAGGGTAAAGCCAGTGACTGGTTCTGGCGATATCATCGCTCTGTCAGCTCAATCCGATGGTTTGATTTGTGCAGGTCCCTTCGTGAACAGTACAGAGACTCTAGGACTGATGTAGATATCAGGGAATTGATTCGGGAACGCAAGCAGAAACCCAATGAATCTTTTGATAACTTTTATGAGTCCATTGTTGCGTTGACCGATAGGTTGAAGACCCCTTTATCAGATGAAATGTTGGTAGAAATTCTCCGTAGGAATTTGCTCCCTGAAATCCAGCATGAGATTTTAAATATGGAGATAGGGTCTTTGCAAGGTTTGAGGGATACATGTAGGAGACGCGAATTTTTCATGCAAGACATGCGCCGAAAGCTAGGCTTAACCCTTTCTAAATCTGTTCCTTTATCCAAAAGAATATCAGAGATAGAAGATGAAAATAGAGAGGAAGCGCCAGATGTTTGTGTGCCTGATGATGAGATAGCGGCCCTTAATCTAGTATGCTGGAATTGTGCCAAAAGTGGACACCGCTATCAGGACTGTTTAGAAGAAAGGTCCATTTTCTGTTATGGCTGTGGTGCCCCTAATACTTATAAGCCAAACTGTAGCAAGTGTGCTTCAAAAAACGGCAGGTCCAGTGCACAGAAGGGTGCACAGAACTCGGAAAAGACATCGATTTCGGAACTGTAGTGAAGATATTGTCAGACCCTTCCCCTAGTATTCCTTTATTACACCATACTATTAAGAACACAAGTAAATCCGCAAGTACTGACCTTGAAAACCATGATAATGGATTCTCAACTAGAGACTCTGCTGATAAGACCACACCTGCTAACTTATTTCCTATTAAACCCCTTCATACTAGAATTAAAGAATATGAGTTGGCCCGTGCAAGGATCTTCGACGAACCTAAACGGAAGTCTAGGTCCGCACTTCGTATGAAATCATTTTGGGGGAAGATGAGAAGTATTAGGAGAAAGTTAGTCTATTCTATCCTGGATCGTCCGTCAGATGTAAGACCTTATGCAGAAGTAATTCTGTTTGGGAAGAAAATGCTTGGCCTTTTAGATACTGGGGCTTCAATAACATGTATTGGGTCTGAGGCCGCCAACGATTTTATAGCATCGAAGAAGCCTTTTAAGAACCTGAAGTCTACTGTTCACACTGCAGATGGAAAGGGACAAAACGTGATCGGATTTGTGGAGACATTTATTACGTTTAAGGGATGCGAAATGCCCATTACTATATTTATAATTCCTAGTTTAGATAAGGATCTCTTCTTAGGGATAGATTTTTGGAATATTTTTAATTTACTTCCCGCTGAACTTTGGAGCAGTGGAATGTCACCTCTCTCTGGCATAAATGAAATCTCTCCACAAATTCCTCTGTCGGAGATTGAAAGACAAAGACTCAACCAGGTAGTATCTATTTTTCCATCTTACTCCAAAGAGGGCCTAGGTAGAACAGATGTTTTATATCATAGCATTGAAACTGGGGAAGCACGCCCCATTAAACAGCGCCACTTTCCAGTGTCCCCTGCGATAGAAAAATTAATTTATGAGGAACTAGACCGTATGATAGCTTTGGATGTAATCGAAGAGAGCAACAGCGCATGGTCCTCGCCAGTGGTGCTTCATAGGAAGCCTGGCAAGAACAGGTTATGCTTGGATAGCAGGAAGTTAAATTCTGTAACCGTCGGTGATGCCTATCCGCTGCCGCAGATTGACGGCATTTTAAGTAGATTACCCAAGGCTCGATTTATTACCAGTTTGGATCTGAAGGATGCCTTTTGGCAGATTCCTTTAGACCAGAAATCGCGAGAGAAGACTGCTTTCACTGTCCCCGGGAGGCCGTTGTACCACTTTAAGGTTATGCCCTTTGGGTTGTGTAACGCCCCCCAAACAATGTCCCGGTTAATGGACAAAGTAATACCTCCAGAATTAAGGGCAGAGGTATTTGTCTATCTCGACGATCTTCTCGTCATATCTGAATCTTTCGAAAGGCATCTGGAAGTTCTGAGGTGTGTGGCGAAAAGGATTCGTGAATCTGGACTGACTATTAACGTAGAGAAAAGCCATTTTTGTGTCCCAGAGGTTAAGTATTTAGGCCATGTGGTTGGGTATGGGGTCATTCAAACCGATCCGGAGAAAGTGTCCGCCATTACTGAATTTCCTGCCCCGAGATCGGTGAAGCAAGTTCGCAGGTTTTTAGGTATGACGGGATGGTATAGGAAGTTTATTAGGGACTATGCCTCTATTACTACCCCTATAACGGATTTGTTGAAAGGAAGGAGGAAATTTGTATGGACCGAAGAAGCCCAAAAAGCTTTTGAGGTTTTAAAGTCTCACCTGAACTCAGCCCCTGTTTTGCACAGCCCGAATTTTTCGCAGCCGTTTTTCATACACTGTGATGCTAGCACAACAGGTATAGGAAGTGTATTGGTACAGAAGAATGCGGAGGGTGAAGAAGTTCCTATCGCCTTTATGTCGAAGAAACTCAACAAAGCCCAACGCAACTATTCAGTTACCGAACAGGAATGCTTAGCAGCAATGTTAAGTGTTAAAAAGTTTAGACCTTATGTCGAAGGACATGAGTTCACTATTATTACTGACCATGCGTCATTGAAGTGGCTGATGTCCCAGACAGATCTAAGCACAAGGCTGGCTCGGTGGGCTTTAAAACTGCAGGGATACAAATTCAACATTCAGCATAGGCGTGGTAGTCTTAACATAGTCCCGGATACACTTTCTAGAGCCAATACGGAAGACATGTCCGCTCTAGGTCTGAATAGTCTGTCTGAAATTGAAAATGACACTGGTTTTTTTCGTGGATCTAAACTCCACATATTTTAAGTCTGTTGAATACCAACAACTTTTGGACAAGATTGGGAGGAATTTGGAACAACTGCCCGACATTAAAATTGTAGACGGTTATTTATATAGACGGACAGAGCATGCCACTGGCGACCAGATTCACGATGACTTGGCCTGGAAACTTTGGGTACCGCGAGAGCTGATACCAGATGTATTAGGGAAGGCCCATGATCATCCACTATCATCACATTGTGGAATAAACAAAACTCTTGCCCGAATTCGTCAGTTTTTCTTTTGGCCCAATTTGGCTGTGGACGTGAAGAATTATGTAAACAACTGCGAGGTGTGCAAATCGATGAAGCACCCAAACACGGTACTGCGACCCCCAATGGGAAAGACCCCAGATACATGCAGATTCTTCCAAAAACTATACGTCGATTTTCTTGGTCCCTACCCCAGATCTAGATCTGGTAATATTGGTATTTTTATTGCTCTAGACCATTTCTCTAAATTTCCCTTTCTTCATCCTGTTAAAAAGTTTACTGCAGAGGTGGTTGTAAAATATCTCGAAGGCGATTTGTTTCACACGTTTGGCGTGCCAGAAACCATTGTCTCGGACAATGGCTCCCAATTTAAATCCTTGATTTTTAATCAATTGTTGAAACGGTATGGGGTACATCACGTTTATACGGCTATTCACTCCCCTCAATCAAATGCATCGGAGAGGGTGAATAGGTCCGTGATAGCGGCCATAAAATCTTATGTCAAGCCCGACCAGAAGAACTGGGACGAGTTGCTTAGTTCTATATGTTGCTCTTTACGATCTTCGAGGCATTCTGCAATAGGCACCTCCCCATATTATTTGGCTTTCGGGCAGAACATGGTTACGAATGGGGGAACGTATTCACTTCTTAGGCAGCTCGAGATGCTTGAGGACCGCTCTGTTAGATTTGACCGAAATGACTCTAGGGATATCATGGCTAGGAAGGCTTCAGAGAATATCCAGAAACAGTTCTGCAGGAACGAGAAGACCTATAACCTGCGCTCTAGGGAAGTTTCTTACCACGTAGGCCAAGAAGTTTACAGAAGGAATTTCAAGCAGAGTAGTTTCGAGCAAGGGTACAATGCCAAGCTGGCCCCAACATTCCTTAGGGCTAGAGTCAGGAGGAAATTAGGGAATTCATATTACGAATTGGAAGACCTAAGAGGCAATTTTCTCGGTACTTATCATGCCAAGGATATTCGACCATAGAGACCTTTTGTATTTGACGTAAATGCATGTTGGCAAGTGTGATCAGCTTCCGGCATGTGTTACCTCCCCGAAGTCTGATTTTGGCGGGGGGGAATGTAAGAAGTGCACTTGCCACTGGGATTCATTTTTGCATTATCTGATTTCTAACCATTTGGTTTTGATTAAATAGTCTTCAATACTGCATTGTATTGCCAGCGCCATCTGTATGTGGTTATGCAGGGAAAGTATCTTGTTATTTTTATTTAGTTTATTGTGGCTTCTCGCTTATTGCCTGTGGCTTTTAATGGATTTTCTAACCGTTTGGAAGTTTTGAGGTGAGACATGGCGATACCAAGGCTTCTTAGTCTAGAGTTTATGCTTACTCGGCCATTTTGTCGTTCATCCTACCCTAGGAAAGATTAAAGATTTGGCTTTGATTGCAAGTAGCATTTTTTTTTTCTGCCACGAAAATTGATTTTTTTTTACAATTTTTTTTTTTGGTGAGTTTAAGTGCCAGGGATATCCCCTTCCACTGTTTTTTTTTTAAGAAAATTTAATTAACTTATTTAGAGACTGCCGAATACATAAATTTCGTGCTGTGGCAATTTCAAATCCACCTTCACCATCGGAAGAAATTGCAGATTTATTATCATCCATTTTTTTTTCTGAATTATCGAGCTTGGGTGCCACCGAATATAAACGGTGAGTTTTGGTTTTGTTATCTCTTATTTCATTGAAACAATATTAGCAATCGCGTTGTTGTTTTTGGTTTCAATTAGGATTGGCACCCAGCACCCCAGCCACATTTTTTTTATCAAAGGGCGATCATAAAAATACTGGGGAGTTTGATTTGCTCTTTGGCTTGCCTTTGCTGTCCCCACTCCCATTGCAGTCGGTGTGCGGGCCGATCACCACACAGCATAAAAGGAATAAAAAAAAACCTGTTGTCGTCTCCCATCATTTTGATATACGCATCCAGTTGATCGCACCCACGCAATGGGCATTTGCCATGTGCTTTTGATAACAAGAGTTTAATTACAAGAAAAGAAAGAACTATTATATTTGAACCGAGAGGAAGAAATGAAGACTGTGGCCATAGAAATTTAAAGTGAAATAAGCTGGTGCCCCAAAATCCAATTGTCTTGAAGGAAGTTTGCTTGGTGTATTAAACGGCCGATAATAGAAAAATTCCAACCGGCAAGTGTATTTTAAAGTTTCTAGGCAACTGTATCATTTGACGTGGCAGTGTCCAAAAGCATCTAAAATTTCTGGAGATTGAAATGGACGTGTCATAGTGTGTCAAAGTTTAAGCTAAGTTGAACATATAGTACTAAGTGTTTAAGTGATTAGTCTATAATTGAATCAAAAGCCTAAAATTTTCTTGCTTTCTGCGTTTCATTAAATAAATTGAACATTTTGATATTTACCATGTACAAAAAAAATTTAAAGATTCAAGTTAAAATTAGACTTTTGATTCAATCATGTTAATGTGCTTTACTTTTTATTTCTATTTTGTTTTGCCCCATTTGGTTTCATTATCAACATGCCTAGAAGTGAGTCAATTTAAACAAGGGTTTCATATTATTTTTCTAGTGTGATTTTTTTTTAATTTTTTTTCTTCAATCCACCCTAATGTCGAACTCTGCTTCTAGTTACATGTATATAATGAAACAAGTATCTTGTGGAATTCAGCAGCTAACTCGTATTGTGTTGCAGAAACAAACGCAGCCGGAAGCCTAGCAACATTGTTGCCGCCGGATCACTTTTAACTTTTATCACTCTCTTGACTTCCAATGTTAGCATCAACAGCACTCATCGAAAGGCCTTTCGTCGTGGGAGCATGTTAATCAGCAACAACATATGTGAGTACTCTCTCAGTATCTAAATTTTAGCTTGGTATCGGCATCAGCGTTTTTTTTTTTTTTTCAATTTGTTTCCATCTGTTTGTTACGCAAAGCAAATGAGTTTGAACTGCACATTAATGTGGGTCATTTAAATGTAATTTTTTTTTTGAAATATAATCTACGTTATGTACGTTTATTTATTAAGATCATTTAAAATATCTATAAATAGGATAAATAAGAATATGTTAGCCCATGTTAAGAATAAAAATGAAAATTTCTCCAATTCATAAAAATGATTCCGAAATACTTAGTTATTGATTTGTGGAATAAAACTCTAATGGATTCAGACTAAATTTTGCTTTTCCTGTTTGGTTTTAGGTTAGCTTGGTTAGTTAGGTCACTGGGAATATGGGTGTCATGCAGTCAAACGGTTTAAGCGGGTATCTACAACTCATGACCAGGTTGGGTGGGCAAGATAGACGTCAACATCTACTCGTCTATCGATATGAACTCCGTCATTAAACTTTTCGCCCCTTTTCTCACTTTTAACTATATCTGCTCCTATCGAAACTAGCACGTATAGAAATAAATAATTTAATGTGGCATGAAAGGCGTATTGAAGCATTGAACCTGCCCCTCCGACGAGCTGACAGGCCGGACAATATACGTGCGCTCGCTTCTGAAACCATAACACCATTTCGTCCAAACGTTATATGCTACAAAGTGGGACAAAGAGTTAAGTTAAGCCCCTCCACATATTTCTGCAATTTGGTCTAGATCGATCAAGATTTGCATATTGCTGCCATATAGACCGAAATCTCGATTGTCTTGGCCCCAAAAATGCGCATTTATAATCCGATTTAACTGAAATTTGACACATTGACTTATGTTAGGCTTTTCTACATCCATGTTGTATATGGTTCAGATCGGTTTATTTTTAGATATAGCTACTAAAGAGACTAATATTTTGTTATACACAATTGAACAGTGACTTGTACTTATTAGTGTTTGGTCCAAATCGGATCACATTTCGATATAACTGCTATGGGACATAAGGTATGGAATTTTCACCGGATTTTGATAAAAGGGGATTTACATATATACCCGAGATGGTGGGTATTCAAAGTTCGGCCCGGCCGAACTTAATGCCTTTTTACCTGTTTTTTTGTTTTGTTTTTGAAAATAGTGATAGCTATTGGGTGCAGGAACTGACACATCGGCGATGGCATTAGATCATAAAGTCAGAGCTGAATATCTTTTGAAGAGCAAATATCTTTTGGAAGTTGTGTTAATGGCTTCGAACGCTAAACAATGGCAACGGATCTTGCTGCTGCTCCGTGTGCCCAGGTTCGCATTAACGATAAAAATATAACCAAGAATAGAGCTGCCCTAGAAAAAATCTAGCTCGAGTTAGGAAAGAGGTATCGCAATAGGAAATAGGGATTGGCGCAAAGTAAACGACTGAAATCAGTAACAAACAATTTTCCCGTCATGTTTTGGGGGAAAATGGGCTTGTCAAAAGTTGGCAATTTTTTGTATTCCAAAAATCAAACGAAAAAATTTAGGTATGATACGAACCTGTTCATAATCTGGTATAGCTGTCATATAAACCGATCTTGCATCTTGACTTTTTGCGCCAATAAAGCGCGCAATTCTCATCCGATTTGGCTGAAATTTTGCATGAGATGTTCTGTTATGACTTCCAATATCTGTGCTAAGTATGGCGCAAATCGGTACATAACCTGATATAGCTGCAATATCTGTGGTCTTGACTTCTTGAGCCTCTAGAGGGCGCATTTCTCATCCGATTTGGTAGAAATTTTGTACAACGGATTCTCTCATGACCTTCGACATACGTATCTCATATGGTCTAAATCGATTTATAGCTTGATACAGCTCCCATATAAACTGATCGCCCGATTTTGCTTCTTGAGCCTCTATAAGGCGCTCAGAATCATTTTATGATCCTGTCTTTCCCTCTATGCATGCATTTTGAATTCGTATCCATAGGTCGCTGGTTCATATCCGGCTCGAAGGACCAAAAACATGAACAAATTCGGTATGGTGGACTGTATTGAAGGTTGGAATTAATCCTAGGATGGTGTAGTTAGGCCCTCTGAAAGACGAATTGTTGGTGAATTTTAGGCACAGAATATGACCGCAAATTCCTCGTTGCCGTTTTGGAAAGAAATAGAAACATACACAATTGGAATAAATTTGCAGAAATAGCAAATATACTTTTATTTGGATTTTATGTTTTCTTACCAATAAATAACAAAACTGCTTTGGTGGACGGATTTATAGAGCTTAGTCTAAACGAACAGAGTTAGTTCATCGAAGGTTGGGATAACAAGAAGAAGTTAATTGCGCATCCAATCTTATTTAAAGCCTTGGATATGCTTGTTTCGGAAAAGATTCTTGACATTTCAAGAATTGCAGCTAACTTCTATTTTATAGATAAACGGGTCAAAATGTTGATAACACCATTTCACATGCAGATGGCGTTAACATTCTGACATAAACATTTCCGGCCCACTTTGCAAGGATTGCAAAATTTTTTTTTAAGGAATTCATTTTAAAGTTAATCTAAGAAATTCATATGTAGTACAATTCTTATTCTATTTAATTCAAATTATAAAATATGTGATACGTTTGCATACAATTAGTTCCAAATTGTAGTGATAAAGTCTTAAGATTCTAAAAAATCGAGAAACTATCTTATTTCGGTTTGGAGCAAGATTGTGTAAATTGGCTTTGCCGATTTCGTAACAGAAAGACAAAAATTATGATGCATCAGAGGTATTGCACGACCCAGATAAAACCCACCCGAAGATAGTGTTCATTGCTACTGGTAAGCCATCATGGCTTGGAATCAATCCAGGTAAAACAATTTTTGAATATAAATCTGCCCCAAAGACAATAGCCACTGAGCTAGGCTTAAAAAAATTTGGGTCTGCCAATACAATGTTATTCAGCCTAGTCCTAATCGCAGAATTCACTTCTCTGGCTGGGATCTTCAAAGACATCCGATTGTTGACTTCCATGGTTGCCTCAATAGTAACGTAAGGAGATTTTCGAGATCGAATAACAACCGAACAGATAGTGTCATTTCCAAATTTTATAGTGGGTAGTTTCAATTCCTCTACCAATGACATAGAAATTTTGCTTACGGAGCTACAGGTGTCCAGTACAGCTCTTACGTGGGTCTGGTTTGCTTCGGCTTGAACAGTAACCACAGTCGTTGGGAAAAGTGCAACCCCATTTGGTGTCGTTATTGAAGTTATGGAAACTGACTTTGGAATGACTGACTTGCTGGTATCATTTTTCTTATTAGCAGATCTTCCTTTAATCTTACTGGCTTTCGGAGATCTTTGCTCACCGTTTATATGAAGTAATGTATGATGATTACTTCCGCAGGTTTTGCAGCCCTTTTTGGTAAAACAAGAGCCTGCAGAATGCTTATGGGCCAAACAATTGGGACAGTAACCGTGAAGTAAAACCAAACGCATTCGCCCATCAACCGGTTTACTTAAAAAATTGCGACAGTCTCGAAGAGCATGCTTTCCTTTACATACGCGACATAAAAAATTATTATCAATTATTCGATCTTTTGTGGGTTCTGTTAATCTTTTTTTCGTAGACGGCATTCTGAAATATGAATACATGATGTGATACGCGAAAGGTCATGAATGTAAAATATAGGGTAATTAAGGAAGTAGAACAAGTTTTACCAAAGGCCGCGTAATAGTACCCCTTTGAGTGATAACATCTGCCACCCGGACTAAACCATCTTTGCCTTTGTAAATCTTTGAGACTCGTCCTAATCTCCATTCGGTAGGAGCCAGAGCTTCGTCCCTAACAACAACCAGAGCACCTACGTCAATATTCTTTTGGGGGTTTTGCCATTTTTGTCTTTTGTGGAGCTCTTTTAAGTACTCATGTTTCCAACGAGTGCTGAATTGCTGGGAAATTGCCTTTACTCGACGCCAACGGTTTAAAATGGATAAGTTGGTTTCGGATTCAGAGTTTTCAGCAATGGATAGGATTGGTCCTCCAACTAAAAAATGACCAGGAGTGAGAGCCAATAGGTCATTCGGATCTTCAGACATTGGCGAAATGGGTCTTGAATTCAAACAAGCCTCTATTCTGGATAAAATAGTGGAAAACTCCTCGTAAGTATATTTGTGACTTCCAGCCATTTTTCGGAAATGGGCTTTGAAGCTCTTAACTCCCGCTTCCCATAATCCACCCATATGTGGGGATCCGGGAGGAATAAAATGCCAAACGATTTCCTGGTGAGCAAATTGGTATAATATAGACCTTCGGGACTCTTGCAGAAAATTCCTCGCTAACTCTCTAGAGGCACCAATAAATGTTTTGCCGTTGTCAGAGTATAGTGATCGTGGACAACCTCGACGAGATACGAATCTATGGAAACTTGCCAAAAAGGCAGGGGTGGACAGAGTGCTCGTGGCTTCTAAATGAATAGCTCGTGTGGAGAAGCACACGAACACACAAACATAACCTTTTGTTATTATGCAGGATCTGCAAGTATAAGTCTTAATATCAAACGGTCCCGCGAAATCGAGGCCCGTATAAGTGAATGGACGTGAAAAGGTTGTCCTTTCAGGAGGAAGTGCGGCCATTAACTGCTCCTGCAATTTTTGTTTGGAAATCGCGCAAATCTTGCACTGATGAATTACTGTCTTAATGAGGTTCTTTGCTCTAGGAACCCAAAAACAAAGCCTTAGCGTACGAAGCATTAAACTATTCGGCCCGTGTAAAGTAATGGTATGAATAAACTTCAGTAATAACCGAGAGAATGTGCAACTATATGGGAGGATGATAGGATATCTTTCGTTATAAGAAAGACTCCCCGAATTTGAAAGACGACCACAAACTCTTAAAACGCCATTTGTGTCCAAAAATGGATTGAGGTTGGATAGAGAACTGGACGTTTTAATGACTTCCTTTCTTGATAAGCATCTGTATTCCTCCGGATATACCAGCTTTTGAGAAAGCAAAATAAGTTTGTTTTGTGTAAGTTTAACCTCACGAGAATCTAAAGCCAGCTGTTCGGATTGAAAGGTTGTCTGTCTCCTGGTACGGCATATAAAACGAAATACATAAGTAAATACTCTCAAAGCTCGATGAAATGAAGAAAATCTCGCTAATAAGTCATCGTAGTCTTGAAAATAAGAAAAGTTACATGCGACAGCCTTTGCCTCCAGCATGTCTTCGTCTATGGAAAAAGTAGACTCAAGAGGCCACAGACTAGCCGAGGTCACTAACCATGGAGGCCCAAACCACCATAAATCTGAGGGAATTAGATCCAAAGGGATTGAACCGCGGGAGGCGATATCCGCTGGGTTTTGTCCGGATTCAACATGAGACCAATACTCTACACTTACAAGCTCAGAAATTTTCGAAACTCGGTTGGCAATAAAAGTCTTCCAATGAAATGCCGGCTTCTTGAGCCAGGCAAGGACTATCATCGAATCAGTCCAGCAGAAGACTTTAAAGTCTTGAATTGGAATATGACCTGCAAGTGAAGAAATTGTCTCAGCGAGTAGAACGGCCCCACAAAGCTCCAATCTAGGAATCGACAATGTCTTGAGAGGAGATACACGAGATTTTGCCGTCAGAAGATGTGTCGTTACCACACCGGATGGTGATTCAACACGAATGTAAACCACAGCGGCATACGCTTTCTCGGAAGCGTCGGAAAACCCATGAATTTGGACATCAAACTCCGGAGAATAGTCTATCCAACGTGGAATCACAATCTGCTCTATACTTGGATAATTATTGGAAAAGTCCTGCCATTTCGCGAGAAGTGAAGGGGACAACTTATCGTCCCAGTCAATTCCTGAAACCCAAATGTCCCGCATTAGTAACTTGGCCAAAACAATAAAAGGACACAACCACCCCGCAGGGTCGAAAAGCTTCGATATTTCCGAAAGGACCTGCCGTTTAGTGGGATGGGAAGGAATACTCAATCTCTCAACGGAAAAATAAAAAGAATCGGACTTGGCATTCCAGCGCACTCCCAAAGTCTTCGCAGTGCTTCTATCCTCGAGTTGAAGAAAGTCTCCGTTCAAAAGATGCTCCTTCGGAATGTTTCGTAGGAAGGTAGCGGAATTCGAAGTCCATTTTCTTAGGGAGAATTTTGCGGATTCAAGTGCCCCTATCAGTTGACGTTGAGCCTCCATAGCCTCCTCAATATCGTGAGCGCCAGCCAAAACGTCATCGACATACATGCATGTCCTCAAAATGTGGCTGGCTATAGGATAGATCTCACCCACATCTTCAGCCAATTGCAGGAGCGTGCGTATCGCAAGATATGGAGCACAATTGACCCCAAACGTGACTGTCTTCAATTCGTATTCTCTAATGGCATTCAAGGGCGAGTCACGAAAGACAATCCTATGAAAGCGTGTGTGTTCATTATCCACCAGAATTTGGCGGTACATCTTTTCGATGTCACAGTTAAAAACATAGCGGAAGAAACGCCACTGTAGGAGTAACAGGGTCAAATCGAGCTGCAAGGATGGCCCACTGAGCAAAACGTCATTCAAGCTTCGTCCATTGCTAGTCGGGCTTGAAGCGTTAAACACTACTCGGATCTTCGTAGACGAACTCTCTGGACGAAACACCGCGTGGTGAGGAAGGTAATAACCTAATTCCGGATCCTGGCATACCTCCCTCATATGTCCCAGCTCAAGATACTCATTAACAACAGCGTCATACTGAGCCTTAACATCGGGCGTTCCAAGAAGACGCTTCTCACTCCGAAGAAACTGGGCTACCGCCAACTTTCGGGAGTGTCCCAAGCCAAGGGAGTGGGGGAACCCCTCTCTGAATGGAAGAGATACAATATAACGTCCGGAGGAGTCCCTTCTAGTCGTATTCTTGTAATTCTCTTCGCATATGAAATCGTCTGGACTCATCTCTCTATGTCTGGGAAGGTCTTCCACCTCCCAAAACCTAGATATCTGCCTATCCAAGGAAGCCCCATTGAAAAAGGAGACACGGGCGTTAAAGGAGCTAATCGGAGACAACTTGACCGGGCCAGTCAAAATCCATCCGAACACCGTCTCCTGAGCTATAAGTGAATCGCATACGTTACGCCGAACTCCACCCAGCATGATAAACGGAATCAAGTCAGCACCCAGTAACATATCTATATGTGAGGTCTTGTAAAACTCCGGGTCAGCAAGTCGCAAATCGGGAAGTGATGAAAATATTCCCCGTTCAACACCAAAAGTGGGCAAAGCCGATGTGAGATGTGGAATAACTATGGCCGTTGCCTCAATGACTACCTCGGCATCAAATCGAGATCCGATGGTCAACGAACACATTCTTTTGGATTGAGCCGAAGTAGTCCCATTCAAACCAAATATCTTGGTGGAAGCGAATTTAGAGGGTAACCGTAATTGATTAAAAAGTTTCTCAGAGATGAAGGATGCCTCGGAACCCGAATCTATCAAGGCCCGTGCAGGGAAAATCTCGTCATTATAGACAATATTAACTACCACCGTTCCCAAGAGAACCATGTTAATGCGAGTCGCGGCACAAGACTGAACCTGCAATGTATTGTCCCCCACGGTGGGATCCTCGGCTGGAGGGGCATTTTGGACCGGCTCAGGCACATCTCTATGAAGAAGAGTGTTGTGTCTTCTCTGACACTCACCACAGTTATAAGCACTCTTGCAATCCCTAACCCCATGAGCCTTCGAGAAGCAATTTAAGCTCAATTTGTACTTTTTTATACACGACAATCGATCAGAATAATTCATAGAAATAAAGCGTGGACACAATCGAATAGTGTGACGTTCATCTGGGCAAAGCTTGCAAACTGGAGGAGCCAAACTATTCTGATATGAGCCCACACGTTTCGGAATGTTACTCTTGGCCTGATTCTTGGGCTTATCATTCGAACTAGCGGACGGTAATGACCTATTAAAATCGGATACTGTCTCTAAAGTCTGAAAGCGGCTGGTCAAAAATGAATCAAGTTCATTCCAAGAGGGGATCTCCCTCTTATCCTGCAACGAATGTTCCCACAGTGACAGTGTAGTCTCTGAGAGTCTCGTGCTGCAATGATACACAAATACAGGATCCCAACTTGAAATATCAACGTCATACAGCCTCAATGCAGATATAACCCCATTAATGGCGCTTCGAAGTCTCTTAATAGAATCACTGGATTCGACAGAAGCGTTTTCAAGACTAAAGAGAATCCTTAGCTGGGTATTTATAAGCAGCCTCTTATTCTCAAATCTTGCTCGTAAAGCCCCCCATGCGACATCAAACCCCTCATTCGTAAGTGGAGCCTTTCGAACAATTTCCAGTGCTTCACCGCGAGTCTTATTATTAAGGTGAAACAACTTCTCCACGGAAGACAATCGTGCATTCCGAACATAAAGAGCGGTGAATAAATCACGAAATGACGGCCAACTGGAATAATCACCGGAGAATGCCTCAATGTCGCAAGGGGGTAAATGAACGTTAGAATGGAGACCTATGTCGGAATTCTGCACCACTGGAGCGGAAGATGCTGTTGAAATTGCCCTCTTGAGCTCAATCTGCTCGCAGATCCTAGAAATACTGGAAACATATGTCTGGTATGCAGTCTGGTATCGAGCTTTCAACGTCTCAATATCAACCTTTGCATTTTCGTCAGATCTTGAGACCTCGCTCATACTGGACTCATAAACTGGCCTAACACGTAGCCATAGATTTCTTAACTCCTCTTTGTGTACCTCCAAAGAGTGAACTGTTGAAGAGGATAGGGTCTCGCCACAAATATCTGCATTGAACTCTATCAACGCATCAGAAATCAAAATAAAATTGGAAAGGGAAGTCATTGTAGGAAGAGAGTAGTCTCGAAAATAAAGTATCAATCAAATTAAATAATGAAGCCAGTCGGAGAACCAATAACACAATCTGATCGTCGATCGTAGAAACCAGAGATACATAAAAGACGAGAGGAATTCAAGCAGAAATTAATATCAATATATGTATGTATATATTTACTTATATATTTACTTCATTTGTCTCTTTTCTCCTTAAAATTAAAATTGGAAAAATATCAATTATATAGCAGTGTAAACGAAAACTTTATAAACTTAATGAAAACATCAGTTATAAATATGCCATGTAAAATATATACAAATGTATCCCATGGATGCAACGTAAATAAATCTAATCCACAGATTGTATCTTCTCGAATGCAGATGACCAGGCGGATTAATAGCAAAAAAAAAAAAAAAATGGTACTGCTGTGAGCTGAAGAGAGGTTGAAACAAGTGGAATCGGAACTAAAACCATTAATAGCAAGTAAATTCCCCGCAGTCCAAAAATGTTAAACTCTCAACTATTCTCAAGAAGAATGTAACAGACTGGAAAATGTAATGCTTGTTATAAAATAAGTGGAAATATAAAATGCGCTCTCATTGGTAGGAGCAGAACTGAAGAGAGTGAACGAAAACTGGAACATAATCTTAAGGCGCAATGAATAACATAACTCTCAGCGAAATACAAAGAGAGAGTACGAAAAAAATAGAAACAAAATTGCCTTAAGGCGAAGAGCATTAAGAATATCACTCTCAACAGGGCGAAATATCAAAGAGAGCACCCAACAAAAAACTTGAAATGACAATAGGGCAAAATTCAGAAATGGCGAGGGGGAAAGATATAATTTGTAAAGCACGTTGCTTTTATGTGTAGCATGCGTTCATGTGTAACTAAGCAAAAGAATAGGCGGTGACAGAAGCACAGCCAAAAAAAGTAATGCTTTGCCTATGAGTGTCAAAGAAGGCTAACTCGCAGAATAGAAATTATTTTAGAGGGTATACACTTGTTGTTACCAGTAGAATTTCTGAAACAGTAAATCAATGGCGAATGAAAACACTTGTCCGTCTGCGTTAAAATTCACAGCAAAGATACTTTATCTTCGATTAATATAAGATTTCAAATAAAAAAATAATGAAAATTCGCACTGAAAATATTCTCGTCTGAGTTTTATGATGAAACCAGTTCATACACTTTATTAGTGTTTACAAGCACTTTATCTCAATACGAATTCAAAATGCATGCATATCATTTAAAAAAATATCACTTTTCATCATATTGTATCAAATTTGGAACTGAAGAACAACATACCTGATAACAATCACTAAAAATTATGGCGTGGCTCCTCTTGTAGTCTTCTCTATAATCCCACTAGTGACATCATTGATCCTTCTTACTGCACATGCACTATACAATAAAACTTCAGGCACCAGCCTTCACGGTCATATTTCTTCCTCATAAAAAAATTGATTTAACGTACAGTTAGAAATAACACTTCAACAATTCTGCGCCTTGTGCCAAAATTTGATCACTTGAACATGCGAAAAGCAAATGATTGTAGGAAAGAAATGAAATTCTTCTCTAGCATAAATTTCACATGTACGCTTTAACTTGCAGTTTCGCGATTGGAGTGGGAGTCAATGGGAATGAAACGCAATGGAAATATTCTTGTACCTAAGCATAAGATGATGACGGAGATTCCTGCGACAAATAGTCTTATGTTGTTTCCCAACGGACACAGTTCGGAATGACGGTAGAAATATTGACGGGCTATGCTCTGGTTATTCACTCATATTAGTTGTTGTTTTCCACGTACGATCTGATGGCAATGAATCCATAACCTTAAATCGGTTTCTGTGTCTAACTTATAGCGAATGCACGCTAATTAACAACTTGTTCTATTTCATAATTTTACTGCCTAACATTTGGAACTTTACAAAAACTTGTATGCAAACGTACCTGCAGCTTTGAAGTGGTGGCATTGGAATCACGGTCTTCAATATTAATCGCTTTCGGGGATTGCCTTATCCGGCTCGAAGGACCATGAACAAATTCGGTATGGTGGACTGTATTGAAGGTTGGAATTAATCCTAGGATGGTGTAGTTAGGCCCTCTGAAAGACGAATTGTTGGTGAATTTTAGGCACAGAATATGACCGCAAATTCCTCGTTGCCGTTTTGGAAAGAAATAGAAACATACACAATTGGAATAAATTTGCAGAAATAGCAAATATACTTTTATTTGGATTTTATGTTTTCTTACCAATAAATAACAAAACTGCTTTGGTGGACGGATTTATAGAGCTTAGTCTAAACGAACAGAGTTAGTTCATCGAAGGTTGGGATAACAAGAAGAAGTTAATTGCGCATCCAATCTTATTTAAAGCCTTGGATATGCTTGTTTCGGAAAAGATTCTTGACATTTCAAGAATTGCAGCTAACTTCTATTTTATAGATAAACGGGTCAAAATGTTGATAACACCATTTCACATGCAGATGGCGTTAACATTCTGACATAAACACTGTTCATGTTAATTTATGAACAAAGTACAGGTCGCAATTTTCATACAATCATCTTCAAATTTAGCATAAGCAATTTTTTTTACCCAAGAGACGAAGCCTATTGAAATTGGAAAAAATCGGTTCTGATTTGGATATAGCTTCCATATATATGTTCGACCGATTTGGACTAATATTGCAATGATGTTGTCATTTGTTGACCAATTCTCTTGAAATTTGGAGGGAGTAGTACTTCCTACTTAAAATAGGAAGTATTTTCTTATGACTCTCAGTACTTCTGGTGAATTTCATAGAAATCGGTTCTGATTTGGATACTACTCCCATATATATAAACCGTCCGTTTTTTATTTCTAGAGCTACTGCAAGCGCATTTATTGAGCAATCTCCCCAAAATCGGTTCTTATCCCTTCTTTTATAATTGTGGTGTTTAACTCTAGTACTATGTAGCGTAAACCACGATTAATCGGTCTGCATATTATTGATTACTATCCAAATCTCATTAATTTAGCCATTTTCTGTGAAGTAGTCATGGAATGACTATAAAAATGCTTTCATTGGCTGACAAAATGCAGTGCTTCGGGCCTGTGTGCATGTGTTGAGCGTGCATGTGTATGAGCCCTCTTGTAACGCCAACTTTCGTCAGTATTTAAGAGAAGGGCAACAATTTTCGTCCGCTGGAATGGATTCTCTCATTAATATTATTCAATAGCAAATATCAGATCCTTTTCACGGTACCGAAGTCTTCGAGCCATATCCATTGATATCCATCGGTCTTAAGTATAACCCTGATGCACAAAAGTATAAAACACCATATCCTCTGCAACGTTTCCAAATTTTCAAAACTACAAACCATGTGTTGGCAAGCAAAAACCTGCAAGTGTTTGCATATTTGTATTATTGTGCAACAATTTTTTTCTCAAAGCGCATAGCTTTCCTCTGTCGGAATGGAATTGTTTCTCAATTTATGTTACAATTTGAATCCAATTGACAAATACAATCGAACACGTTTGTAGATCGAAGCAATTTACAAAACAGAAAAAAACTTTTACTGTTTCCAACTAGTGCCCGCTTGCATGTCTTTGCACACACAATATTTTTCCCCCAAAAATATGAAAAGCGTTTTACACGAGTGTAACTACAGATAAATTCAATGGCATGTACGTACGTCTGTACGTACAACCATTCGTTCATGTATAGATGACGACGTGGCTGAGATCCGAATATAGAGATATGGATAGATGTAAGAATGAATTCGCAGCTTACAAAGTTATTGAGGTCTTGTTTATTCCGGAACAGCACATTCTCTGGATGATGGTGGTACGAATGCACTTCTCGAAACTTTTCATATTTATTCTTTATTGGTATTTCCGTTACAGCGGAAACGGAAGTGGTACTCACACCACTGAACTTTTACGTAGAAATAACAAATGTATGATATATACAAAAGCCACTAACAATGTTGGTTACCGTTCGCTTGGCAACGTTTCGGAAAAACTAGGAGTTTTTTTTTCTGCTAACTGGAATATGTTTGGTTTTTATCTCAACGCAGAAAATTTAAATTCCTCACTTTGCATATAGTAATGCTGTGAATGTTAAATGAAAAATTCAAAGAATTTTACAATTGCTTATATCACAGATTTATTTTGCAAATTGTAAAATTTTATCTAGACCTTACTTAAAAAAAACTAATTTGGAGGAATTCTATAAGGGGCAACATATTAATGAGTAGTATAAAGCAAACATCCTTGTGAAATGGTCTTTGAGCTAAAAGATTTTTAGCCATTTGTATTCTATTGTGACTGCAGACGAAAGTCCAGTTTGTGATGTCTTAACAGAAAAGGCATTTCATGTCTACAAGAACTGCACTACTCTATCGGTACATGATTTGAATACTAAATGAATAGATTAGGTTATAGTGATAGCCTGCATTCGGACCCATTAAAATAACTTGTATCGCGAAATAAGCAATAATCTCAGTTTAACAAGTAATAAGTACAAGTCATTGTTCAATTTTGTAGAACAAAATATTGGTCTTTTTGGTAGCTTTATCCAAAAATAGCCTGGCATAAGTCACTGTGTCAAATTTCAGCGAAATCGGATTATAAATGCGCTTCTTATGGGGCCAAGACTTTAAATCGAAAGATCATCTATATGGCAATTATATCCAAATCTCCGATATCGAAACATATAACACAACTCACTGTTCCAAATTTCGGCGAAATCGGACAATAAATGCGACTTTTATGGGCCCAAGACCTTAAATTGAGAAATCGGTCTTTATGACAGCAATATTCAAATCTGAACCGATCTGTGCCATATGCAGAAGTATGTCAAGGGGCTTAACTTAACTCACTGTCCCAAATTTAGGCGACATCGGACAATAAATGCGCCTTTTATGCGCCTAAGACGCTAAATCGGAGGCAGCTACATCCAAATCTGGACCGATCTAAGCCAAGTTGCAGAAAGATGTCGAAGAGCCTAACACAACTCACTGTCCCAAATTTCGGGGAAATCATACAATGAATGCGCCTTTTATGGAACGAAAGCCTTAAATCGAGAGATCGGTCTATATGACAGCTATATCCATATCTGGACCGATCGCGGCCAAATTGTGGAAGGATATCGATAGGCCTAACACAACGCACGGTCCTCAATTTCAGCGAAATCGGATAATAAATGCGCCTTTTATAGGCCGAAGACCATAAAACGAGATATCGGTCTATATGGCAGCTATATCCAAATCTTTACCGATCTGACCCAAATTGCAGAAAGTTGTCAAAGAGCCTAACGCAACTCACTGTCCCAAATTTCTGCGATATCGGACAATAAATGCGTCTTTTATGGGCCCCGAACCTTAAATCGAGAGATCGGTCTATATGGCAGGTATATCCAAATCTTGACTGATCTAAGCCAAGTTGCAGAAAGATGTCGAGGAGCCTAACACAACCCACTGCCCTATATTTTTGCGAAATCATGCAATAAATGCGCCTTTTATGAGACGAAAGCCTTAAATCGAGAGATGGCAGCTATATCCAAATAAAGGTTTCAGCAAAATAGGATAATTCATGTGGCTTTTATTGGCCTACTACCCTAAATCGGAGGATCGGTCTACATGGGGGCTATATCAAGATATAGTCCGATATAGCCCATCTTCGAACTTAACCCGCTTATGGACAAAAGAAGAATCTGTGCAAAGTTTCAGCTCAATATCTCAATTTCGAAGACTGTAGCGTGATTTCAACAAACAGACGGACAGACGAACGGACATGTCTAGATGGTCCTAGATTTTTTCGCTGATCAAGAATATATATACTTTGTGGGGTTGGAAATGGATATTTCGATGTGTTGCAAACGGAATGACAAAATGAATATGACCCCATAAGTATACCGATCGCCTCAGAACCACTTTCTGATTCGATCTAGCTATGTCCGTCTGTCTGTCCGTCCGTCTGTCCATGTTAATTTGTGCACAAAGTAGAGGTCGCAGTTTTCATCCGATCGTCTTCAAATTTGGTACAGGCATGTTTTCCGGCATAGAGACGAAACCTATTGAAATAGGAAAAAATCGGATCAGATTTGGATATAGCTCCCATATATATATATATATATGTTCGTCCGATATGCAATAATAATGCAATAAAAAGGTCATTTGTTAACCGATTCTCTCGAAATTTGGTAGAAGGGATGTTTTTTATGACTCTCGACATTACTGGTGAATTTCATGGAAGTCGGTTCAGATTTAGATATAGCTCCCATACATATATATCGCCCGATTTTCACTCCTAGAGTCACTTCAAGCACATTTATTGACCAATCTTGCCAAAATATTGCATAACGCTTTCCTCGATGACTGCCATAGTATCTGAGGAATTTGCACGAAATCGGTTCAGATTTAGGTATAGCTCTCATATATATGTTCGTCCGATTGTGAGAAATATTGTAAAATGTGCTCCTTTGTTAACCGATTCTGTCGAAATTTTGCAGGAAGGACTTTCTTTTGACTCTCAATATTACTGGTGAATTTCATAGAAATCGGCCTAGATTTAGATATAGCTGTCTTATATGCATATCGCCAGATTTTCACCACAATAGCGGATTGTTTGACCAATCCTTCCAAAATTTTGCACAACGCTTTCCTCGATGACTACCACATTATCTGAGAAGTTTGCTCGAAATCGGCTCAGAATTAGATATAGCTGTGAAAAAATTTGTCAACGCCGACTATATGAAAAATCCGCAATTACTTTTTGGGCAACCCATATGTTCGTCAGATAATAGGTAATTCGCCATAATGTTGTCATTTGTCAACCGTAGTTTTTATAGTTTAAACATATTTGATAGCCAAGGTCCATCAAGATTGGTTCAGAATTGGGTATAGCTCCCACATTGTACTTATAGGGTAGGTGTAGGGTATTATACAGTCGACACCGCCCGACTTTCAGTTTGCAACACATCGAAGTATCCGTTTCCGACCCTATAAAGTATATATATTCTTGATCAGCGTAAAAATCTAAGACGATCTAGCCATGTCCGTCCGTCTTTCTGTTGAAATCAAGCTACAGTCTTTAAAAATAGAGATATTGAGCTGAAAATTTTCACAGGTTCTTTGTATAGCCTACACCATACGATGGGGGTATACTAATTTCGTCATTTTGTTTGTAAAACAAATGCCATATAAATAGCTGCCATATAAACCGATTTTGCGTCTTGCCTTCTTGAGCGTCTAGAGGGCGCAAATCCTGTCCGATTTGACAGAAATTTTGAACTTGGTGTTTTGGTACCACATCCAACAACTGTGTTTTTAATATGGTTTAAATCGGTCCATGTTTTGATATAGCTGCCACATAACCCGATCTTGGGTCTTGTCTTCTTGAGCCTCTAGAGGGCGCAGTTCTCGTCCCATTTGGCTGAAATTTTCCATGAGGTCTTTTTGTTTATTGGATGAAATTTTGCACAACGGCTTCTCTCATGACCTCCAACATACGTGCCTAATATGATCTCAATCGATCAATAGCTTGATACAGATCCCATATAATCCAATCTCCCGATTTTGCTTCTTGAGCCCCTACAAGGCGCAGTTTTTATCCGAATGAACTGAAATATTACACAATAGCATGCTCTTATTCAATATTCTTTGTTTGTCTAAAAAAAGAGATACTGCGCATAGGACTCGACAAATGCGATCCATGGTGGAGGGTATATAAGATTCGGCCTGGTCGAACATAGCACGCTCTTACTTGTTTTGTCTAAAAACAGGTTAAGTTCGAAGATGGGATATATCGGACTATATCTTGAAATAGCCCCGATATAGACCGATCCGCCGATTTAGGGTCTTAGGCCCATAAAACCCACATTTATCATCCGATTTTGCTGAAAATTGGGTCAGTGAGTTGCGTTAGGCCCTCCGACATTCATCTTCAATTTGGCTCAGGTCGGTCCAGATCTCTCGTTTTAAAATCTTGCGCCCATAAAAGGTGAATATTTTTGTCCGATGTCGACGAAATTTGGGACAGTGATTTAAGTTAGACCTCTTGATATATTTCTTCAATTTGGCCCAGATCGAATCAGATTTGGATATAGCTGACATATAGACCTATCTCTCGATTTAAGATTTTGGGCCCATAAAAGGCGCATTTATAGTCGGATTTCGCCGAAATTTGGGACAGTGATTTGTTTTGGGCTCTTCGACATTCTTCTTCAATTTGGCTCAGATCGGTCCAGATTTGGATATAGCTGCCATATAGTCAGGTCTCTCGATTTAAGGTTTTGGGCCCACAAAAGGCGCATTTATTGTCCGATTTCGCCGAAATTTGGGACAGTGAGTTGTGTTGGGCCCTTCGACATTCCACTTCAATTTGGCTCAGATCGGTCCAGATTTGAATATAGCTGCCATATAGTTAGATCTCTCGATTTAAGGTTTTGGGCCCACAATTTTCGCTTTAAGGTTTTGGGGCCATCAAAGGCGCATTTATTGTCCGATTTCACTGAAATTTGACACAGTGACTTATGTTGGGCTTTTCGACATCCGTGTCGTATATGGTTCAGATCGGTGTTTCTTTGGATATAGCTACTAATAATATCAATGTTTTGTTATACACAATTGGACAATAACTTGTACTTATTGGTATTTGGCCCAAATCATAAGGAATGACATAAGGTATGCATTTTTCACCGGATTTTGACGAAAGGTGGTTTACATATATATTCGAGGTTGTGGGTATCCAAAGTTCGGACCGGCCGAACTTAACGCCTTTTTACTTGTTTGGTATTTTTACCATGAAATCAGTAGTGTATATTTGCGGTTGAACGTGTAAAGCTAGCCGTTTGAAGATGCAAATAGGCCATATCGGTTCAGATTTAGATATAGCTCCCATATAAACCGATCTCCCGATGCGACTTCCTAATCCCCTGGAGCCTCAATTTTTGTCCAATTTTGCTGAAATTTTGCATGTGGAGTTCCATTATGACTTCCAATAACGGCCCGAATCGATTTATAACCTCATATAGCTGCCATATAAACCGATCTCCCGATTTGACTCTTTCAGCCTTTCCAAGCCCCAATTTATGTCCGATTTGTCTGAAATTGAGCATGTGGTAATCTGTTATGACTTAAAAAACTGTTCCTAGTACGGTTCTTATCGGTCTATAACCTCATATACCACCCAAATAAACCGATCTGCCGATTTTACTTCTTAAGCCCTTACAAGCTGCAATTTTTGTCCGATTTGGCTGAAATTGAGCATGTAGTGTTTCGTTACGACTTTCAACAACTGTCCAAAGTACGGTCTGTATCGGTCTATTTCTTGATATAGCTGCCATATAAACCGACCTCCCGATTTGATTTTTTGAGCCCTAACAAGCCGCAATTTCTGTCCGGTTTGGCCGAAATTGAGCATGTAGTGTTTTGCTATTACTTCCAACAAATGTGCCAAGTACGGTCTATAAGCTGAAATAGCTCCCATATAAACAGCAGCATGTCCGCCTATGAAGCTGAACGCTTGGGTTCAAATCATGGCGAGAACATCATGAACATTTTCAGCTGTGGTTATTCCCTCCTCATGCTGGCGATATTTGGGAGGGACTATACCATTTGGTATGGCAGCCATATAAAAACTTCTCCACCAAAGATGTGCGAAGTATGTCCCTGTTCCTTAATGGAATGTTCATGGGCAAATTTGCAATTTGCATAAACCGATCTCCCGATTTGAAGTCTTGAGTCCTTACAAGCCGCAGTTTTTGCCCGATTTGGCGGTGTTCTGTTATGACTTCCAATGTGCCAAATACGACCCAAATCAGTCTTTACCCTGATATTGCTCCCGTGTAAACTGGTCTCTCGATCATCCTTGTTTGGTTCCTAGAAGCTTTAATTTTGGCTGGTTTGACAGAAGTTTGGTATGTATTGTAAAATACAATTATGCCCTTCAACAAAATTTATTTTGTATACATTTTTAATAGAATCCATAGTGATGGGTTCCCTAGATGGGTTCCATAGGGATGGGTTCCCAAGATTACTTGTTTAAACTCCAACCAATTCCAAATTGCCAATTTATATGTATTACAACATACATGAGAATTATTTTAGCTAAATGTATTTCAAGCAGAGTTATGGTTACACCTACATTGATATGTGTGAGTACAACATACTATTTCCGCAACAATTTATGCACATGAAGTTGTTGCCAGGTGAAGTTGTTGCCTGAGAGCGAAGTTTATTACTTTCGTCTTCGATTCACTAAATCTAGTCATTATCAATTCTTATGTTTTCTCCCAGGTCTATAAGTAGCAGAGTTAGGGAGAGATTCCCTGTGCAACATTGTAAATTGTTTATGAGGCTCAGCTGTGTGTGTGTGTGTGTGTGAAGTGTGCTTAGACTTCGTAATAAATGTTTTAATGAAATCGCTGCCTGCACTGATACCCATGGTACGCATTTTCCACCTTTTCATAATGCAAGGAGTACGATGCTACGCTAATAGATATAAATATCCTGGGCCAAACCATGAATCTTATGCCGGAATAAAAGATGCCAATTTAAAGCAAAGGGGTGCTCAGCATTCATTGCTTCTAGTCCTGAAAGGGCAACGAAGACAAATGCAACAGAGCAACCACAGAACATACAATGATTTGCACCTCCGGTGCAATGAAGTGGCAATTCTTCATGGCAAATGCGACGAGTGCTATGAAAATTTATGACCTGTGCCTTGGCTTCAAAAATGGACAACGGATTCTTACTCAAACGGGAATTCGCAGCTGAGCAGACCTAATTTTATCGGAACGGGAGAGTCATTTTTAGAACCCGGAGAGGAGGGGTTTCCAAGCTCAAAATCAAATATTTATACCCACCACCATAGGATGGAGGTATACTAATCTAGCCATTCCATTTGTAACACCTCAAACAGCATGCCTATGTCAAGGGAAGGTCGGTGGAGACTGCCCTGCACGAGGTTGTGCATAAAATACAAGAATCCTTCGATGCCAAAGCGTACACACTGGCGGTATGCATTGACATAGAGGGGGTTTTTAACAATGTGCGGAACGACGCACTGATCCAATCCTTAGAACAGTACCGGGTGGACCCGGACCTTAGAGACTGGATTAGCCATATGCTAAGGAACAGGTGGGGATATATTGTGTGTCCAATGGCATAAATATAAGGGAGAAAGTGGCACAGGGCACGCTACAGGGGGGCATTTTATCGACACTCCTATGGGTGAACACCTTAAATGCAGACAGGGGAGGAATTTGAACCCATCTGCTATGCAGACGATATTATAATACTTCTTATGAGGATGCGAACCAGTTATGCAGAAGGGCCGAAAGGGTCTTGCATAGGGCATATGACTGGGCTAGACCCAGAGGTCTCAATGTTAAGCCAGAGAAGACTGAAATATGCCTGTTCACGAGGAAGACGAAAGTGGGCGAATTTAACGCACCAGGTTTCCGCAATAAGACGATTTCGATATCTGACAAGGTCAAATACTTGGTTGTGATCTTGGACAGGAAACTGAATTGGAAGTGTCACATTCAGGAGCGTACTAAGAAGGCTCACAGATGTTGGGCATTATGTAGACGGGCCGTAGGCTCGAAATGGGGCCTGAATCCTAGGATAGTCCACTGGCTCTACAAGAGCGTGATTACCCCAATACCTACTTAAGCCTCAGTAGTTTGGTGGACTTCTATTGAGAAAAAGTGCAACATAAGGACCATACAACAGGTTCAGAGAACATGTTGTCTTGGCATAGGCGGAGCGATGAGGACCAAGCCCACTAGGGCACTGAAGACTATTCTAGATATCCGACCCATAAACATACAAATTAAGTGTGAGGCAGCCACAGTGGCTATGAGACTTAAAGCGTTGGGAGAATGGATTGAGGATGGAAGCAGCTCATACCATCGAGGTATAATCGAGACGACGTTAGGAAACCTGGAAGGAAGGGGAGAGATTTCCGATCGGATACCTGAGATGAACCTTAAAGTCGAGAGCGAGGCACTGCTGCCATCGGCACACTCTTGGATTGACGGAACCCTAGTATTGCCATCTGGAAGATCATGTTACACGGATGGATCAAAGCTAGAGGACAGAGTAGGCCTAGGGGTTTACATTGAGAATCCAGGGACTGAAATCTGTTTTAGACTGCCTGACCATAATGCGGACCTGCAGGCCGAGATCCCGGCGTTCACAGAATGTGTGAAGTGGTTTGGTGCTAACGCGAGGACGTCGAGTCGGAACACCTTTTCCAACAGTAAAATTGCCATAAGAGCAATAAGAACCAGGACGGTAAGGTCACGAACAGTCTTGCAGTGTAAGAAGGAGATTAACTCCTTCTCTGAGGATGGGAAAATCCGCATCGTTTGGGTATAACGGAGTATGGCCGGCAGACGATTTGGCGGTAAAGGTCAGAGGACTGCCCTCAATAAACTTAACCCGATGCCTTTCGGGTCGACGCAGTTCGAGTTAAGGGAGTGGGCGACGAACAGCGTAGGACGAACAACAGTAGGACGGCGAAAATCCTATGGGGGGATCCAGATCGTGAAAAGACAAGGCTATTACTGAAAGGAAGCAAGAAGGAGGTCAGTATAGCTATTGGTATCATAACTGGACACTTATGAGACGTTGGAGCATTTCCTTTGTCATTGCCCGACTTTCGCGTCCAACAAATCCCGGTACTTAGGTGGAGACACAATATCAAACATGAAGCAACTTAGGGGAGTGGCATTCAAAATAGTTAAGGATTTTGCAAGTAGCACGTAATTTCTATCTTAAAATTTTCTTTTTAGAGGTTACTTTCTAGTTTTTATAGCGAAAAACAATCCGATTACTGGCTTAGGTGTATGTCCATAGTAGCATGAGGCGGATTAATATCTGCACCCTCTTTTCAACCTAACCTAACCCAACCTAACACCTCAAAATATTGATCTTTTATACAAAATCAGATCAAAGTATAGGGGAACACCCCACTCCCAAACCCAACCTAACACCTCAAAATATTGATCTGTTATACAAAATTAGATCGAAGTTTAGGGGAACACCCCACTCCCCCAAAACGCCTTAAATAGGCATATGACCCATCATTGACATTTTGGGACTCGGTTTATTTGTATATTCGACGTTCATGTCAATTTGGGCTTCAAAGTATTCGATAGTGGATTACAAATATGGCATAAAAAATTAGGCCCAAGTAATGGAAGGAAACCGCACCCCCAAGTACTCCCAAATGGGCATATTAGTCGACCATGTCTTTATGGGACTCAAATGAAAGGTATTTGGAAGTAGATTACGAATATGACATTAAAATTTGTGTTCACGTTTATGTGGCGCTTTTCTTTCCAAAAATAAATCAAATAGGTTGATTGGCTCATTATGACAATATGGGACTCAAATGAAAGGTATTTAAGAGTAGTAAACGAATTTGGTATCCAATTTTGGATTCAAGTGTTTTGGGGGTACGTCCTAACTCACCGCCTAAACTGAACTTCATTTCCGATTATGCCAATATGGAGCTCAAATTAACGGTATTTGTGAGTAAAGAACGAATTTGATATCTATTTTTGGGACAAAGTGCCGGTGTCCGCTCCAGCCCCAAACCACCCTTCAACCATCTCATATTTACTGATCATGGCAATATGGGGCTCTCATTAAATGGATTTGGGAGTGCAGTACGAATTTGATATCCATATTTGAGTGCCATCCCGCCCCTAAAAAGCACTTCTCATTACTCTAATTTTCAAAACCTTCAGTCAAAAAAAAAAGTCCCTGGGATCCATCCCACCCTCAAACAGAATTTATTTACCGATCATGCCCTAATCGGGCTCATATTAAATGTATTTAAAAGTAGAGCACGAAGCGTATTTTTACATTAAGTGTATCTCTGAACCGCAAGTATTTGCCAGTACGATAGTATAGGAGTTTTTGGGCAATACCAGGCATTCACCAACTTTGGGGCGTGGTTTGGAAAACAAAAGGTGATATTTTAAGTAGCGCCGAACAGGAAGATTTCCTGTTTCGAAGTTATTTTTTAGTATTCAGAGCGCATAACAAACCGATTACTGGCTTAGATGTATGTCCATAGTGACATATGCGCACACTCTTTTCAATCTAATCTAACTTCATGAAAGTCGCATTTATTACCTGATTTCGCTGAAACTTGAAACAGAGATTTGCGCTATACCTTACGATGTCCGAACCTAAGATAATGCTGATCGGATCATATAAAGATACAGCTGCCACAACTTTTTCTCAATTATTGCGGGATTTCGCTGAAATATAAAAATGTAAGTTGTACTTGGGCGATATATGGATTTAGCTGCTATTTGTAATTAAATAGTTTTTTACACGATTTATTTATTTTCAAACTAATATATGAAGGACATCCCATGCCTAAAAGAACTTGCGCGAACAACAGTAAGATGGGTCCAAGAACCTTTGCTAATGTTGCTAGGGACTGTTTGGTGATGGCTGTTGTCGACAAGGTAGATGAACAGGGCTGCATACCTGGGAATAATTGGAGTGGGATAGTCAATAGATTGGGATAGTCAGTATACTCCGATGTACTTGCGGAATTTCCTGGGTTTCCTCCAGCTTGTGACGATGCAGGCTGGTATCGAGACCGTTACAGACTAATTGCCTTCGGCGATCAACGCTCAATTGAAATGTATCGTTGTGGGCTATAAAAGATTGGAGAGATCTGGCCAGATGCAGCACAAGATTTAGTCAAGAAGGAATATATTCCTTCTCGACCAATGGCGCATGCTTGGATACCAAGGATGTCCTCAGATCCTGAAGCGATACTTGGAAGTCTAAGAGAATGTTGTCCCAATCTTTAAACCCCCGACTGGAAGATTGGTATTGTAGATTGGATGAGGCTGATGGTGACCGGAGACATGCAGTATTCATACTAAACTCCGGCTGTCTCGCAGAACTCAACAAGTCTGAAGGGGTTGTATCCTACGGATTAAACAAGTTGAAACTAAGGGTCTATAGGAGCGGTTGGGTTGGGGAATCAGAAGACGATTCAGCAGTTGTTGCTGAATACTTGCATGTGGATCTATCGACCACATAGCTAAAGTCTGGCGGATTGCAGGAGACTGAAAATCCCCCTGCAACAATTGAGACGGGAGGGGATGACATCGAAACGGAACCCGACAAGCCCTGTGTTGGTGGGTCACAAAGTTGGACAGGATTCAAAGTGAGCGCCAGCGGGGAAGCACGGAAATCAGAAAGTACTTCGACAGCAGCAGTTAGTGAAGAATCTAAGGATAAATCGTCCACACCGCAATTGCCCAGTGTCCTGAAGAAGAGCGGTTTCACAGCTTTCTCACCTGCCCCTGGATACGTACGTAAGATCATCATGACAAGTTCTAACGAATTTTGTGAGGAGGAACTCCTGGTGGAGTCAGAAGACGAGGCTAACACAACAGTGGTGTAAATTCTGAATCCTGACTATGGTCCGGTTTCAACAGATAAATCTCTACCATTGTAAGGCCGCTTTGGCGGCACTAAAGGTCCTCCTGATGGCTGGGGGATTTGACGTGGTTCTTATCCAGGAACCATGCTTGTGTGGAGGAATGTTACGTGGACTAAGAATTCCGGGATTTAAACTTCTCAAGGGTACGAGGAATGGAAGACACAGAGCCTGCATTCTTGCAAAGTGTAGTCTAAACGTTTTTTTTCTTCAGTCGCCAAACACTGAAGATTTAGTAGTGGCCAGCCTTGAAATAAACAACTCTCATTACAGGCCGGCTGCCCTATGTATGGCATATAATTCAGGGATGCCGCCTTCAAACTTTAAGTCGCTGGTTGAAGCTGCTTCTGTAGGGTAGAAAAGTAGTTTGAAGTGATGCAAATGCACATCACCAGATATGGGGAAGTTATTTAAGGCCTTCGGAACGAAAGGGGTGGGCTGCTTATCGAATATATTATAAGTTGCAATCTGACGATTTGTAATAAAGGGGATAAAACGGCCTTTATTGCCAGGAACAGGCAGGAGGTACTAGATATTACCTTTGTATCAGAAGATATAAGTGGAAGAATATGCGACTGGGAAGTGTTGGATGACCACAGCTTCTCTGATCATCGTTATATTAGTTTTAGCTTTTGAAAAAATACTGCAGAAGTGCTCCCTCGGCTAAACAGAAAAAAGGCGGTTTGGGATAAATTTCGGCACAAATTCTGCACCACTACCCCTTGTAGACTAGAAAAGGAAGTGGAATCTACGGAGGATATAGATATAGTGGTCAAGCGGATCACGAAGGCCTTAAATGACTTGCTTGTGTCAGCATGCCCTAGTACCAAGCCAAGGGGCAAACAGCGACCGCCATTGTGGACTCCAGAGCTGGTTGGTCTAAAGAAGGACTGCAGAAAACTCTTGAACAGAGGAAAAGTCACAAGAGCATCACACGATTGGGATATCTATAAGGCTGAGCTAAGAAAATATAAGGGCGAGCTGAGAAAGGCTCAAAACAAATCCTGGGTAAAATTCTGGCGCTCCGTGGAGGATACATCTGAGGCCTTTAGGTTAAGGAAGATTCTGTGCTCGAGACCTATTACGTTGGGGTATATTCAGAAATCAGAGAATGTATAGACAATGTCTAGTGAGGAAACACTAGAGCTACTCGTTGATACACATTTCCCGGGAAATTCTACAACGGACAACGTGGCGCTGGTAGAGGTAGGATTAGGGAAATTGCGTCTAAGCCGAAAATCCTTTGGGCGAAAAGAAGTTTCGACTCCTTGAAGTCGCCAGGCCCTGATGATAAATCAGCGGTTGGATTACAAGCTGTGTCTGATAGACTGGTTCCTTGGCTTTGGGATATCTCCCTCTGCTTGTATCAGAATGACATTAATACCTTTGGGGTGGAGAGACACGAAGTTCATGTTCATTCCGACAGCAGGAAAACTCTACCACACGTAGGCGAAGGATTTTCGTCCTATCAGTCTGTCTTCCATTATGTTGAAGACTCTTTAGAGGTTCATAGAAACATGTCATAGGGCAAAGATCCTTGGAGATCGCCTTACGATACAGCAGCATTCATGCAGTAAAGTCAAATCCACTGAAACAACACTTCACCACCTAGTCGGCTACATAGAGGCTCTATGTAGCCTATGTAGAGGCTCTCTAGCTGTCAAAGAATATACAACGGTAGCATTTCTTGACATTGAAGGTTCTTTCGACGTCGATTGGAGTCGATAAAGGAGTTGGAGTTTCTAGGCATCAACTCCACCGTAAGAAAGTTTATTAATAACTGACTTACTAAAAGATGTACTGTTGCAGGTTTGGGATCTGTGAATCAAAAAAGATGGGCCAGCAGAGGAACCACTTAAGAAGTTGTACTCTCTCCTCTACTTTGGAATATAGCCATAAACAATATACTGGTGTCTCTGGAAGAAAAAGGTGTAAAAGTGATCGCGTATGCTGATGACGTGGCAATTGCGGTTAGATGAAGGTTTCCCAGCACTCTAAGAGATATCCTTCAGGAATCTCTACGTGCAACAGCTATCGAAAGTGGTCTGGGTATAAATCCCTGCAAGACAGAAGTTGTTCTTTTCAGCAGGAGATATAGGTTGCCTACAGTGGAACCTGTCTCCTTGGTTGGGGAGAATGTTCCATTTACAGAAAGCGCAAAATACCTGGTTGTTTTGCTGGACAGGAAACTGAACTTCCAAAAAAGAGAAAAGGTGTTAAAGTGGTCGCGCATGCTGATGACGTGGCAATTCCGGTTAAGAGAAAATTTTCCAGCACTCTAAGAGATATACTTCAGGAAACTTCACGTGCAACAGCGAAGTGGGCTACCGAAAGTGGTCTAGGTGAAAATACGTGCAAGACAGAAGTAGTTCTTTTCAGCAGGAGATACAAGTTCCCTACAGTGGCACCTGTCTCCATGGGAGGGGAGAATGTCGGATTTACAGAAAGTGCAAAATACCTGGGTGTTTTGCTGGACAGGAAATTGAATTTAAAACCAAAGGGCAAGAAAGGCCACTCTTGCCCTATACACCTGCAAGAGAGCCATTGGCAAAAGTTGGAGGCTTAGACAGCATTGGGTATATACTGCAGTTGTCAGACCTATTATGCTATATGGTGTTGTAGTCTGGTGGTCTGAGTTAAGGACTTGAGCGACGAACGCTGTGGAACATCGAAACGGTCTGTAGGACGACAAAAATTCTATGGGGATATCCTGATCTTGAAAAGACTGGGATTTTACTGAAAAAAGGTAGGTTAGGCTATGTTGAAAAGAGGCCGCATATATTAATCCGCCCCATGCCACTATGGACACACACCTAAGCCAGTAATCGGCTTGTTGTGCGCTCTAAAAACTATAAAGTAACCTCTAAAAAGAAAATTTTAAGTTAGAAATTCCGTGCTACTTACAAAATCCTTAATTGTTTTCAATGCCACTCCCCTAAGTTGGTTCATGTCTGATAGTGTATCTCTGTTGGACGCCAAAGCCGGGCAATGACAAAGGAAATGCTCCAGCGTCTCATCATCTTTCCCGCATGCCCTACACATGCTATCACTTGCCGCACCGATTTTACATAAGTGAGCTCGTAGTCCTATGTGTCCCGTTATGATACCAATAGCTATTGGGTTGCCCAAAAAGTAATTGCGGATTTTTCATATAGTCGGCGTTGACAAATTTTTTCACAGCTTGTGACTCTGTAATTGCATTCTTTCTTCTGTCAGTTATCAGCAGAAAAAAAGTGTAAAAAAAGTATATTTGATTAAAGTTCATTCTAAGTTTTATTAAAAATGCATTTACTTTCTTTTAAAAAATCCGCAACTACTTTTTGGACAACCCAATTCTTCTTGCTTCCTTTCAGTAATAGCTTCATCTTCTCACGATCTCATCTTCTCGCGATCCCCCCAAAAGATTTTCGGCGTCCTACCGACCTTTTCGCTGTTCAACAATGTTGCATGCGCGTTCGTCCCCCAATCCCTTAACTCGGACTGCGTCGACCCGAAAGGCTTCGGGTTAACCAAGATTATTGACGGCAGTCCTCTGGCCTTCACCGCCAAATCGTCTGCCCTTTCATTTCGCCTTACTCCCTTATGGCCCGGCACACAAACGATGCGGATTTTCCCATCCTCAGGGAAGGCGTTTATCTCCTTCTTACACTGCAAGACTGTTCGTGACCTTACCGTCCTGGTTGTTATTGCCCTTATGACAATTTTACTGTCGCTAAAGATGTTCACACTCGACGTCCTCGCGTTAGCACCACACCACTTCACGCATTGCGTGATCACCCGGATCTCCGCCTGCAGAATCTTATTATTGTCAGGCAGTCTAAAACAGATGTCACTCCCTGGGTTTTAAATGTAAACCCCCAGGCTCACTCTGTCCTCTAGCTTTGATCCATCTGTGTAACATGATCTTTCAGATGGCAATACTAGGGTGCCGTCAATCCAAGACTGTGCCTCTGGCAGCAATGGCTCGCACTCGACTTCAAGGTTCATCTCAGGCATCCGATCTGAAACCTTTCCACTTCTTTCCAGGTTTCCTATCGTCACCTCGATTATTCCTCGATGGCATGAGCTGCTCCCATCCTTAAACCATGCTCCTATCGCCTTGAGTCTCATAGCCGTAGTGGCTGCCTCACACTTAATTTGTATGTCAATGGGTCGGATATCTAGAATAGTCTCCATTGCCCTAGTGGGCGTGGTCCTCATCGCTCCGCCTATGCCAAGACAACATATGCTCTGAACCTGTTGTATGGTCTTTATGTTGCACTTTTTCTCCATAGCAGTCCACCAAACTACTGAGGTGTAAGTAAGTATTGGACTAATCACGCTCCTGTAGAGCCAGTTGACTATCCTAGGATTCAGGCCCCGTTTCGAGCCTACGGCCCGTCTACATAGTGCCCAACATCTGTGAGCTTTCTCAGTACGCTCCTGAATGTGACACTTCCAATTCAGATTCCTGTTCAAGATCACACCAAAGTATTTGGCCTTGTCAGATATCGAAATCGTCTTATTGAGGAAACGTGGTGCGTTAAATTGGCCCACCGTCGTCTTCCTCGTGAATAGGCATATTTCAGTTTTCTCTGGTTTAACATTGAGACCTCTGGGTCTAGCCCAGTCATGTGCCATATGGAAGACCCTTTCGGCCCTTCTGCATAGCTCGTTCGGATCCTTACCCGTTAGAAGTATTATAACGGGTTCAAATCCCTCCTCAGTCAGCATCCGCAATAGTTCATTTACGGTGGTCACCCATAGGAGTGGTGGTAAAATGGCCAACTGTGGCATGCCTTGGGCCACTTTCTCCCTTATATTTATACCATGGGACATACAATTTATCCACCTGTTCCTTAGCATATGGTTTATCCAATCTCTAAGGACCGGGTCCACCTGGTACTGGTCTAAGGATTGGATCAGTGTTTCGTTCCGCACATTGTGAAGGGAAGTCGTTATCATAACGGGACATAAAGGATTACGAGATCACTTATGCAAAATCAAGGCGACAAGTGATAGCATGAGTAGAGCATGTGGTCATGCCCTGCTTTCGAGGCTAAAAGACACCGGTACTTAGGTGGGGACACAATACCAGACAAGAACCAACTTAGGGACATATTATGGAAAACAATTAAGTATTTTGTATATTGCACGGATTTCCTTACTTAGATTTTCATTTTTGAGGTAACTTTATGGTATTTAGAGTACATACCAAGCCGATTACTGGTTTTGGTGTATATGGCGGATTGATATCCGCAGCCTCTTTTCAACCTAATCTAACCCCACCCAAGCATTTAATACCCGATTTCGCTGAAACTGAAAGACCGATCTGGTGACTTTGAGTATACAGCATATAAAAGCAGCAATTATTGCCCGATTTTACTTCATGCCAATTTAGAAATGTGGTAAATGGCATACAACGTCTGCACATTTAGAATATTGGAGACATTTCCCGCTAAATTTATATTCTTGAACATCCTTCGTAGCAAACTGAGTAACGTTGCAAACATCCTTCGATGAGATTTGCCATATTGTGATGTTAGTGGCGCGAATAAAACCCACAGTATCACATAAATTATTCTATCTTCACTAACCCATATTTTCTTTTAACTATCACTATATACACGTCATGCATTGCACGCACACACACACACACACACACACATATATATACACAAATAAACACCTGAAATAAAACTTTAAACAGTTGTGGAAACGAGTTGGGTGAGGCCATGCCTAAGGCCTGCAAAGGTTGATTGGTAATCGGTGAACCGATAACTTGACGAGGTACTTCCACGTATATTTAAGGAATAAAAAAAACCAAGGTTAATGAATATGCAACAAACGTGATGAAGTTTCTTTAAAGTCTAGTCAGGCGAGTCAAAAAGTGTTTAAAACAATAAATCTCGTGCTTATACTCGAGACAATCCATTTCTTAGTTAGTTAGACACTGAAGAATAGCCCTCTGGCAGACCTCTGGGAGGCCACCGTAGCCCAGAGGTTAGTATATCCGCCTATGACGCTGAACGCCTGTGTTCGAATCCTGGCGAGACCATCAGAAAAAGTTTGCAGCGGTGGTTTTCCACTCCAAATGCTGGCAACATTGTATGTGAATTTTGTGGCAGTCCTGCCATGACTCAGTTAACATTAAAAATATTTTTCAGTGCATAGTTCCCATCGGCCTAACACGCTGAAGGGACTTAAGATACCGAAAGCCTGATTTCAAATCCTTTTAATGACTTCAAAAACTTATTTTAGTCATAAGGCCTTTTTAGCGCCCAATTCAAAAGACATCCTCATTCACGTTATCCCTTTCTCAATGTATTCCGCACTTGCGTCTGTAGCCAAGTACATTTCCGTTAACACAGAGAACGTATGGTTCCTTTCTCGTATAGCTGCTTGTTGTTCATGTTCATGTTTCACCGCTATTTTCCTTGGTTTACAGCAACAACGTTAAGACTCTCAGGTGTCATTTATGTGAAAAACTCGGCCATGCCAAGTGAAGTAAAAGAACTTTCTAAGGCCATAAATGGAGAGCGAAGGAAATGCAACAAATCCCCCATCTAAATGTGAACACGGGAATAACAACGACTCAACAATAAAAGAAAAAAATCCCCAACCAGCATGGAGAAGAGCAGTCTTCAGTGAAATTTAAGCCAAGATGCCTTAAAATCCCTGCCCAACCTAGAAATGAAATGCATCAAATTTTCCTATTCGCGTAATGGCTTTGAATACCACATTTGTGAACATTAAATGGCAGCCATTCTGTGGCAAACGAAATGCGGAGGGAGAGTTGAGAAGATTACTGAAAGTGTAAATGTATTTACACTGAGCGCTAAAGTTTACGATCTTAGTGCAATCTGTATTTTCTTTCTAGAATTAAAATGAAAAAAAAAAAAAACAAGTAAAAAGGCGTTAAGTACGGCCGGGCTGAACTTTGGATACCTTTCACCTTGGGTATATATGTAAACCACCTTTCAGCAAAATCCGGTGAAAAATGCCGGTGAATATCAAAATATGTTCCGATTTGGACCAAATACTAATAAGTACAAGTCATTGTTCAATTGTGTATAAAAAAAATATTAAACATAAGTCACTGTGTCAAATTTTAAATCGTTAAATCGGATTATAAATGCACCTTTAAATCGGATTATAAATGCACCTTTTTTTGGGGCCAAGACTTTAAATCGAGATATCGCTCTATATGGCAGCAATATACAAATCTTGATCGATCTAGACCAAATTGCAGAAATATGTGGATGGGGCTTAACTTAACTCTCTGTCCCAAATTTCGGCAACATCGGACTATAAATATGCCTTCTATGGGCCCAAAACATTAAATCGAGAGATCGGTCTATATGGCAGCTATATCCAAATCTAGACCGATCCGAGTGAAATTGAAGAACAACGTCAAAAGGCCTAACCTGCTGTCTCAAATTTCAGCGACATCGGACAATAAATGCGTCTTTTATGGACCTAAAACCGAGATACCGGTCTATATGGCAGCTTCCAAATCTGGACCGATCTTTTTGCAGAAGTATGTCAAGGGGCTTAATTTAACTCACTGTCCCAAATTTCGGCGACATCGTACAATAAATACGCCTTTTATGGGTCCAAAACCTTAAATCGAGAGATCGGTCTATATGGCAGATATATTCAAATCTGAACCGATCAGGGCCAAATTGAAGAAAAATGCCGAAGGGCCTAAGACAACTCATTCACAATTTCGGCGAAATCGGATAATAAAAGTGGCTTTTATGGGCCTAAGACCCTAAATCAGAGGCAGCTATATGGCAGCTATATCCAAATCTGGACCGATCTGAGCCAAATTGGCGAAGGACTTTGAAGGGCCAAACCCAACTCGCTGTCCCAAATTTCATCAAAATCGGACAAGCTTTTATGGGCCTAAGAAACTAAATCGGAGGATCGGTCTATATGGGGGCTATATCAAGATATAGTCAGATATAGCTTGTGCAAAGTTTCAGCTCAATATCTGTTTTTTTAAAGATTGTAGCGTGATTTCAACGGACAGACGGACGGACACGTCTAGATCGTCTTACATTTTTACGCTGATCGAGAATATATATACTTTATAGTGTTGGAAATGGATATTTCGATGTGTTGCAAACGGAATGACAAAATGAATATGCCCCCATCCTTCGGTGATGGGTATAAAAAAAGACTAAATGATGACTATTTAATAGGTAGTCATATGGTATGGTGGTTGTCTATGAATGGCTATTCATACCATACCATATGATCCACTCTAAGCGAGTAGCACCAACATTTAAATTAGCGTCATCTGGCAGTCTTCAACAGAAATTGTTTGATCCAATTGGATCTAGTTGATCCAATTAAAAACATTCCAACATGAATAGAGAGAGGGCAGATGGGTAAAAATTAATCATCAGCATGCATCTTTGTTATGACAACTTATCGGTCCTAAATGAATAAAGAAAAATAAAATATAGGAATAAAGGAAGGATCCAAAAGCATACAAATTGGTATCAAGTTCCGGGGTGGGATGCCTAGGAGAGCCGCCTAACCCCAAAACCCGGCAAACGGATTTATAGACCAACTACTACAATATGGGACTCAAATTAAAGGTATTTTAGAGTAGAAATCGAATCTGATATCCAATTGCGGAAATAAGTGTCACTAGTGGTGGGGTGACCCACCACTGGCGACCCACGATAGTCGGTAAATATGTCCCTAAAATCGGACAAATTTACCGACTATGGCGATATGGTCTTAAATGAAAGGTCTTCGGGAAATGAGCACGAAATTGACTTTCACTTTTGGGACCAAGTCTCTGAGGGCCCACCACACCCCAAGAAGGACTTTTACTGACCATTGCAATGTGGGGTTTAAATAAGAGGTACTTGAGTGTAGAAAAATCCATAGGAAAATTGGAATACATTTTCAACTACAATTACGCAGAAATTTTCAAATTGAGAGTACTACTCTCCAACATAGCATAATCGGGCGCAGCAGAGCGGGCCGGGCTCAGCTATCTTATATATAAAAATCAATTTTTTGTTTAGTTGTAGGTTTGTTTGTGTGTTCCTTATAGACTCAGAAAAGACTGAACCGATTTTCTTAAAATTTGCACAGATGATGCATAATGATCCCGTGGTGAAAATAGGGTACTAAATTTTTTGATATCTGAAGGGGGAGCGAATCCTCCCCCTTACCCTAATTTTCAGAAACGCCAAATCTCAGAGATGGGTGGTGCGATTTTAGCGAAATTTTTTGTGGTTTTTATATTAACCTACAAACAAAAATTTCTATCCAAGGTACCTAGGGTGGGCGCCCCATCCCAAAACCTACCAATTATATATTTACACCAATCACAACAATATGGGACCCAAATGAAAGGTATTTAAGATTAGAAAGCATAAATGATATCCAATTGTCGGACCAAGTGTTTGGGGCACCACCCCAACCCCCAAAACACCCCTAAATCGAACATATTTACCGACCATGGCAATATGGGACAAAATTTCTGGGGGTCAATCTCTTTCCCAAAACAACCCCCAAACAGGACTTATTTTCTGACCATGGACCAATCTGATATCCAGATGTGGGGCAAAGTGTTTAAAGAGCCGCTCATTCCCGAGAACATACCCCAAAGAAGACAAATTTACTAGCATTGAAATATGGTACTCAAATGAAAGGACTTTGGAAGTAAAGCACGAATCTGATATCATTGTTCGGGGAAAGTGTTTATGGGGCCATCCTACCCCCATAACACCACCCAAATACGAAGTATTTGGTGACCATTGCTGTCGGAGGCTCAAATAAGAGGTATTTTAGAGTAGAACACGAATCTGATATATATTTTCATAGCCAAGTCACTGAGTGGCCGCCCATCCCACAAAACACCACCCAAACCGGTCATGTTTGCCGACGAAGGAAAAATGGAGCTAAAATGAAGGGTATTTGGGAGTAGACCATGAATCTGACATCAACATTCGGGAACAACTGTCTAGGGGACCCATCACCCAAAATCAGCAATTTTTTACTGACCATCGCAAAATGGGGCTCAAATAAAGGTATTTGGGAGTAGAATACGAATTTGATATCCAAATGTTGGACCATGTATTTAGGGCATGACCCCTTCCCCAAAAAACCCCAAAAGGGTAAAAAAATTTCGACCATGCCAATATGTGGCTCAAATGAAAGGTATTTGAGATTAGAAAACGAATTTGATAACCTATTTTGGGGCCGTGTGTTTGGGGGAAGCATCAAAGTGTAAACTCCCCTAAACCAATGGCAATATGGGGTTTAAATAAATGGTATTTGAAAGAGGAGCACGATGCTGATATTTTTTCAGGGCCAAGTGTCTCACCCCCGAAAACCCCCTAAATCAGATATCAGGAGAATATCGGGCTGAATTGAAGTATTTTAAGAATGGAGTACACCTTACATCCAAACTAAAATTCAGTCTGTAAGTCAAGCGATATACTATTTTCGTAGCATGGTATCTCACTAAAAGCTCTTTAATTGTCGAAAATAAATATTCCAAGGAAACTTTTGTTCCATATAAAGTAAAGGAAGGCGCAGCGGCACGGGTCCGGGTCAGCTAGTAGCTATTATATAAACCAATGTCCCTATTTGAGATCTTGAGCCCCTGGAAGACGCAATTGTTATCCGATTTGGATGCACGCAGTGTTCTACTATGACTTTCAACATGCGTTGTTGGTATGGTGCAACGCGTTGTATAACTTGATATGGTTCCCATATAAACCAATCTCGTGATTAGTCTTCCAAGTCCCACAAGAAGCTTCAATGTTTAGCTGATTTGGAAGAAATTTTCTATGTACATTACTCATGTGCCCTACAACGAAGAAAGTTTTTGTAATTTTTTAGTAGAATTTATGGTAGTGGGTTTCTAATATTCGACTTTTTATGGTGTTGCTGCGGTTTTGCTTTTTTGGGTCACCACCGTTGCGTTTGGCAACGCTACCAGTATCAATTTAACGATTAATTTATGATGCACAAATATTTTGTTTAGTTTGAGGTGTTTAAGTTCGCCAACAATAACCGGTTGTGATTTTACAGTCATTCCAAATAACCCAATCACACAATTGCTCTTGAACTCCATTGCGAATAACTTTTTTAAAATGAACTCCCAAGCAAATGCTTTTGGTGGCTTATAAACACTATCATGAGGTGTCAATAAAACATGAATGCATCATTTTTAGTGTGACAGATGTACAACGGTGAACTTGGTAATACTTCCTGTTAGCTACCCAGTATATTTAGCTCCAAATACATAGTGTATTTGTTTAAAAACTATTGGTATAATGGCGGTGCAGGGTGCCATATTGTCGGCTGCGCCCTACTTTTACCTTCTTTGTTTTAAATGTACGCATGCTCCTTCATTGTTTTCACCAAAATAAACCCTATATACAAAAGGAATGGAAACTATTTCGGCAACACATCATCCAAGAAAACTTAACACTGCCAACAGTTGCAATGTAATGAAAACTTCCCCCTACTCAACCAATCGATGATGTATAGTTCTTACTTATAGTTCTTACTCATGGATATGGAATTGCAGTTTCATTCCATCAGGACTTTGCAGCACTAGGAAAGAATCTCGTTATCACATCAACTCAACTTGACATATGAAAATGTCTCAGTCAAAAACACTGGATGCTGGTGATTTTAGGCATACCATAGTCCCACAGGGATACATACAAGATATTCTTTGTATGTTATATTAAACAGTGCGGCAGGAAATTTGTGCTGAACATGTCTACTTGTCGTCTAAGCGCAATACAATTCAGACTATCAACATTGTGCTCTCTATTGGTAGTAAGGATTGAGGAATGACGAATGAGGACTTCCAAAAATATGCCAAATAAGTAGTAGTTGCCCGAGTCAAGGTAACTAACGAGACCAGGCGCCAAGACAAATGTCTGCCACTAACCCACAAATGTGAGTAGTGGCCTGGTTGTGGCTGCACCAGTGCCATGCTATCAAATGAACATCTCAGTTGTTTGAGATGAGTTGGAAACCCACATGAAAGCAAAAAGGAATGAATCCCTGTAGAGTCAAGTGCACAGCCAAAAATTAATGTTGTGGTTTCAGTGTTTGCACTCTTGGCCTAATTGAAAAACTTTCGTCACTCCACTACGAGTGTCTTGTGGGTCATACAATTCGCAGTTGCTCTAACTAAGTATGCAGAAGAGTGAAAGAGGTTATGGTCTGGGGATTCTTGAAGATTCAATTAATTAAGAGCGTACGTCGTCTATTCAAACGTATGTGAAAACTTGATGCATGCAAACAAAAACATTTTAAATTGGAGTCTTTCATAGAGAGTCAACATTTAACACAATAAAATGGAGGTAATTGCCCTTTGAAAAGTGTAGTGAGACAGAATAAATGTCAAAAATGTCTCCTTTTCAAAGGCAAGATAGGGAGTTTCACTCATCAACACTGCGGAATGGGGCAAAGTTGAATCGAAGTTGTCTGCATTCATCAATTGCTTCATTATACCCACCACCATAGGATGGGGGTATACTAATTTCGTCATTCTGTTTGGAATAAAATTTTGCATGACGTGTTTTGTTATGATATCCAACAAATGTGCCATGTATGGTTCAAATCCGTCCATAACCTGAAATAGCTGCCATATAAACCGATCGTGGGTCTTGATTTCTTGAGCATCTAGAGGGCGCAATTCTTGTCCGATTGGAATGAAATTTTGCACGACGTGTTCTTCTATTATTTACAACAACTTCTCATGACCATCAACATAGGTGAACTTCTTATTAGTGTAGGTCGGTTGGGATTGCAAATGGGCCATATCGGTCCATGGGCCATATCCCTCCACCATGTTCGACAAATGCGATCCATGGTGGAGGGTATATAAGATTCGGCCCGGCCGAACTTAGCATGTTTTTACTTGTTTCGATTTTAGCGAGGTTCACTATGGCTTTATGATAATTAAATGCGTATACAAATCCTTAAAGGATTTTCTGGAGAGTAGAATCGTTAAATTTAGAGATGCGTGAAGTACATCGGTCTGAGGATAATCCCAGCATATGCGGCTATCATCATGCTTAAACTAAGAATGGGTCCGTTGATAGTGCCCTACATGAGGTGGTCCTTCTTTTGTGGCTTATGGGAGTCCGAGGTTTTTCGAGAAGGAGCGGGTAAAGGTTGTTAACTACGCGGAAGACGTCGCACAGTATTGCCTCTTAGTGAATTTGTTGGACAAAAATAGTTAGAGTTAACATAGAGCTCTAAAATTTTCCACAGAGGCAAATTTGAGTGTAATCTAGAAAAGAGTGGAGTATGGCTCAAATAGATCTATAACCTATCATAGCTCCCATATAAACCGATTTCCCGATTTAACATCTTGAGCCTCCAAAGGCTGCAATTATTATCCGATTTGGCTGAAAAACGCCGCAAAGTGTGGTCCATATCGGTATATAGCCTGATATAGCTCCCATGATTTGAGTTCTTAAGCCTATAGAAGGCACTTATATTAACTTACGACTTTATTACTGAATCGTGTTTTCCGTTTTACTGAGATTCAAGATCGGCTTATATGGCAGCTATATCAGGTTATGGACCGATTTAAACTATACTAAGCATAGTTGTTGGAAGTTATAACAAAACACCTCATGTAAAATTTCAGCCAAATCGGATATAAATTGCGCCCCCTAGTGGTTCAATAAGTCAACATCCCAGATCAGTTAATGTATATGGCAGCTATATCAGGTTAAGGACCGATCTAAATCATATTTGGTACTGTTGTTGGAAGTACCAAAATTTCAGTCCTGTAAAATTTCAGCTAAATAGGATAGAAATTGCGCCCACTAGATGCTGAAGAAGTCATGACCCCAGATCGGTTTATATGACAGCTATATCAGGTTATGGACCGATTTGAACTATACTAAGCATAGTTGTTGAAATTTATAACAAAACACCCAATGCAAAATTTCAGCCAAATCGGATAGGAATTGCGCCCTCTAGAGGCTGAAGAAGTCAAGATCCCAGATCGGTTTATATCGCAGCTATAGCAAAACATGGACCGATATAACCCATTTCCAATACCAACCGATCTACACTTAGAAGAAGTATTCGTGCAAAATTTCAAGAGGCTAGCTTTACTCCTTCGAAAGTAAGCTTGTTTTCGACAGACAGACTGACAAACGGACAGACAGGTGGACGGACATGGCCAAATCGACTTAAAATGACATGGCGATCAAAAATATACATACTTTATGGGGTCCCAGAGGAATATTTCGAGGTGCAACAATCAGAATGACGAAATTAGTATTTTTGAATTTTGAGCACCATCCAGCAAAAAACTAGCAAATTTTGGAAATCAGACCACAAACAAAGATATGGCAGCCCCAAAAAATTTACGAAATACTTTCGGGCCTGCCAACAGGCGCCCGGACATTCTAAGGCCTTGAAATTTCGCTCATGATCTCGCTAATTTCAAGGAGATTTCTTAACTCTTTCTCATACTGCATATTTTTTAAAATTTTTTTTTCTCGATTTTCTCGCACTGTGCTTCAGTTGAAGCTGTACGTTAGCTGAAGCTGTGTGTCAGCTAAAGCTGTGCGTCAGCTGAAGCTGTGCGTCAGCTGAAGCTGTGCGTCAGCTGAAGCTGTGTCCGTCAGCTGAAGCTGTGTGCGTCAGCTGAAGCTGTGTGCGTCAGCTGAAGCTGTGGTGGCAAAGGCCCTAGGGCCGAGTATTTCGCGGAGCAGATCATCGCTTATTCTACAGCTGAGGAAACATGACTTCGGATTGCTTATAGGAGTCGTAATTGGTCCTTGAAACGTCAAGTTCTTGATGTCGTGCTGGGGGCAGGGAGAATCACGCTTCTGGTGGGTACGGGAGGGGGGAGTTGGGGACTATCTAGCTCCTTTTGTAATTGAGAACACCTCTATCCGTGCCATGATTCCTTCAGACACTTGGTCCTCTTGTCATTGTGGAGCTGTGTAGATTTTTCAATTGTCTGACTGGACCATACTCTCTCCGGTGAGAGTATCTTCTCGGTAAGCATGGTTCTCTACTTTTTGGTTTTGTTCGTTGGTTTAATAATTCGCTTGTTTTTGCTCTCTTTTAACTAGTGTCTCCATCTGTTTCTCTCCGTCGTTTTTTTCTTCTACGTTCCCTCCGTCCGTCCCTCCGTCCGTCCCTCCGTCCGTCCCTCCGTCCGTCCCTCCGTCCGTCCCTCCGTCCGTCCCTCCGTCCGTCCCTCCGTCCGTCCCTCCGTCCGTCCCTCCGTCCGTCCCTCCGTCCGTCCCTCCGTCCGTCCCTCCGTCCGTCCCTCCGTCCGTCCCTCCGTCCGTCCCTCCGTCCGTCCCTTCATGGAAATTTAACTTTTCCATGAAACTTGTTCGCCTTTCGAGCTACTTAGGAATGTAGTAGCTCCGTCCGTCCCTTCATGGAAATTTAACTTTTCCATGAAACTTGTTCGCCTTTCGAGCTACTTAGGAATGTTTTTGAGGAAATTTTATGCCAAGATTTTTGAAACTTTCTTGCATTTCTACTTTGGCTAGCGTATCATTGGCAAACTACGCATTTTTTGGATTTTCTTCGAGTTGGAGTGCTTAACTGAAAGTTGGTTCTTTTCTGCTTTAGTTTACATTTGTGTTGATTTTAGGCATTTGAGAAAAGCACAGCGATGTAAAGGAAAGTCATTCAAACATCTAGCTCACAAGAAGCACCAAATTGGCCTTCTAAAGAGGAACAAATGTTTGCCAAGTTTTGTAGTTTTCAAGTAGAGTCGGCAGAAGTATACATAGATTTAAAATTCCTTTTACAAAGGATGTAAACTTCCCAACTGACAGTACAAGTGGGTAGTGGCATTCTGTTTGCATTGAAAGAAGAGAATAGTTTTAAGTATGTAAATAATATGCCTATAGTAGGAACTGACTTTAAGACTCGGTCTTTAAGCCAAACTCATGATGAACTTTATCTAATCGAAAATCCAACTGCAGGCTGTTATATAAAATCGTATCTAGTGTCCTAGTTGGAGTGCTTTACTTGGTGTAATACTGTTAGGTTGCACTCCCTTTCAATTGCCATTCACCATATAGCGTAAACCATAATCGGTCTGGCGAATTTTTGATAAATCCAGGGGAGCATCTGGGAGTTTAGTTCCCATTTCTCTTTTGCATATGCTAGGATAGGTTGAAAAGAGGGTGCGGATATTAGTTCGCCCCATGCCACTATGTACATACACCTAAGCCAGTAATCGGCTAGTAGTTCGCTGCATATACTACAAAGTAACCTGGAAAAAGAAAATCTGATTCAGGAATTCTGTGCTACTAAACAAATCCTCAATAGTTTTCCATACCACACCCATAAGTTCGTTCATGTCTGGTATTGTGTTACCGCCTAAGTGCCAATGTCTGTTAGCAGCGAATGCCGGGCGATGACATAGGAAATACTTCAAAGCACAGTGGAAGAAAATCTAAAAAAACTAGTAAATATGCCATGTAAGAATGGGTAGACTTATCTCTTTGAAATTTGGAATGGTTAGAGGTGAGGTGCCAGCGGGATGTGTGCAAAATTTTAAATCCCTGGATTGTCAAGGCGCCTTTGGCAATCCTTGTGATTTGGTCACCTCAGTATTTCAAAAATATATAGGGGTTGAAAAATCTACGTTTGCGATCTAATTCTTTTGTTGGATAGTGCTGGAAAATCCCTACGAAAGATCCGCATGAGGTCTTTAAAATCTGGTCTTGTTTCGCAATTTTGATCAAGATCTGCTCCTTATTTCGTAATTACAGATTGCAATAATGGTTCGATTTTCACTTATTTTTTACTAGATTTTTTCGGTTCTATTCTACTGTGCAACGTCTCATCATCTTTTTCACATGCCGTATACATTCTTTCACTTACCGCACTTATATGGCATTAGTGTGCTCGGAGTGCAATGTGATCCGTTATGATACCGAATGCCTTACTAACCTTCTTCTTACTTCCTTTTAGTAGTAGCCTCGTCTTCTCACGATACGGATCTCCCCATAGGATTTTCGTCGACCTACTGACCGTTTCGCTTTTCCACAGTGTGCAGTGTCGATCCGAAAGGCTTCGGGTTAATCAAGTTTTTGATCAAGTTTCGTTTGCTGTTTCATATCCCTCACTCTGTTATGAGTAATGAGGTCGAAAGGTTTATAGGTCTGTAGGCCTTTTGTGTCGCATAACTTGCCTTGCCGGGCTTGGGTATAAAAACACCTTTGAGTCCTGCCAGACCTTCGAGTCCCAGCTACGCCGTGAAAATTGAGTCGTTAGACAATTTGAATCTTGCCTTTGCGGATTTTCTCCATCAGAGCGTGTGTAGATGTCTCGCTCCGATGGAGGTTTATCTGGATTACCTCAATCATTGGTCCTCCAGTAAATGGGCATCTTGGGAGTAGGCGATTATCTAATCGTCTGTTCCCTGTTCTTTAGACTGCATTGACTTTCCTGTCACTGCACTGCCTGATGTCATCGTATTAGGACTCTTTATAAAGTCGGTAATGGTTCCATCGTCGGGTCCCTGTTCGTTAAGCTGTATTGGGTTTCCATTCCCTGTACTGCCTGATGTTTCAATAACAGGGTCTTTGCTTTTCTTAGCCTTCCAAATCTTAAGTAAATTGGCTTCTTGGGAGTAGGTGATGGTAACATCATCGTCTCCCTGTTCGTTGGGTTGCATTGAGTCTCTTGTCGCTGTGCTGCCTAATGTTTCAATATAAGGATCTTTACCTATCCCAGTATTCCGAATCTTTAAGCCGGTGATGGGTCCGTCGTCGGGTTCCTGTTTGTTAGGCTGTGTTGGGTCTCTCGCCACTGCACTGGCTGATATTTTAGTATTAGGATCATTGCTGCTCCTAGTCTTTCCAATATTGAGAGATGCCGTGATTGTCAAGTTGTCGGCCCCCTGTTTGTTGGGTGGTGTAGAATTACCACCCACTGTACGGCCTGATGACGCAAAATGAAAATTTCTGTCTACCCTAGTCTTCCCAATCTTAAAATAGACAGCTTTGCTCCCGTAGTGCGCCATGCCCTTAGTCTTAGCCAAACTTTTCACGGAGACTTGACCAATGCCAACCACAAAGAGAGTTCCTTCATACTTCTCCTCCCTGTGGAAGACCTCCCACTTTTCTGCAACCAAACCTTGGTTTTGCTTGCCCAAGAATCCCAACATGCGTTCCGTCGCAAATATACTGTCCCATCCCTAGACGAAGACCGTAGCCTTTGTGAGCTGATGGATGCCCATCTTTCTCTCCAGGCCAAACTTTGCGCCCCAGAGAGTGTGGATACTTTCAACGAGCTTTATGATGGTATCAACAATTTCTGCTGCCGCTAGGCGCAGCGTAAAGATGTTTTCTCCATACTCACAGCTCATAATTTGTGTGGGTGGACCTCTTCAGAGTTCCACACATGTTCGAAAATCCGCTCGTCAACCAGATCCTCCACTTGAGATCGATGATCTGGTTGAATCCCAACGGAGGCACTGCCGATATTGATGACTGCATAAATTAGTTCATCTCTGTTGTGCTCCCGTGTCACTTTGGCGTAAGAGGGGCGGCCCCCTTCCTCTTTCAGCGACCATCTTCGCCTTTCGAGATGGCTGTGTCGTCATTTTGCAAGTCTCAGTTCCCCACTTCCGTTCGCACTTCCTTTGTTTCTGTTCTATATTTGTCTCCCTCCGCAGTACACTGTTTAAAGTCTCCATTCCGGGAGGGCTGACTTGATCTTCTGAAAGTACTTAAAAGCGGGGAGCTCTTTTTATACGTCCACCAGAGGATGGGGTATACTTATTACGTCATTTTGTTTGCAACTCCTCGAAATATTCGTCTTAGACCCCATAAAGAATAAATATTCCTGATAGTCATGACATGTTAAGTCAATCCGCCGTCCGTCTGTCTATCAAAAGCACGCTAACTTTCGAAGGAGTAAAGCTAGCAGCTTGAAGTTGAAGTTACAGAAATACTTTTTATTATTGTCGCTCGGTTGGGATAGGAAATGGGTCATATGTTAATGTTTTGCCATATAAACCGATTTCGATCTAGAATTCTTGAGTCACTAGAGGGCGCCATTCTTATCCGATTTGGCTGAAATTTTGCATGAGGTGTTTTGTTATGATTTCCAATAACTGTGCTGTATATGGTTGAAATCGGGCCATAACCCGATATAGCTGTCATATAAACCGATCTGGGATCATGATTTCTCGACCCTCTAGAGGGCGCATTTCCTCTCCAAATTGGCTGAAATTTTTAACGAAGTGTTCTGTTATGAATTCAAAATTGCGCTAAGTATCATTTAAATCAGTTCATAACCTGACATAGCTGCCATATAAACCGATCTTGAATCTTGACTTCTTGAGGCTCTAGATTCTCTAGAGGGCGCAATTATTATCCGACTGGGCTAAAAATTTTGCATGAGGAGTTCCGTTATGACTTCCAATAACTGTGCTAAACGTGGTTGAAATCGTTCCATAACCTGATATATAGCTGTCATATAAAGCGATTTGGGATCTTGATTTAGGATCTTGATATCGACCATTTAGTAGGATCAATTCCTACCCGATATGATTGAAATTTTACTCGAAGTGTTCTGTTATGACTTCTTTACTTCTTGAACCTCTAGAGGGCGCAATTCTTATCTGATTTGGCTGAAGTTTAGCATGGGGTGTTTTGTTATGATTTCCAACAGCTGTGCTAAGTATGGTTTAAACCGGTTCATAACTTGATTTCGCTGCCGTATACACCGATCTTGAATCTTGACTTCTTGAACCTCTACAGGGAGCAATTCTTATCTGATTTGGTTGAAATTTTGCATGAGGTGTTTTGTTATGAATTCCCCTAACTGTGCTTAGTATGGTGAAATCGGTTCAAAACCCTATATAGCTGCTATATATAAACCGATCTGGGGTCTTGACTTCCTGAGCCTCTAGAGGGCGCAGTTCTTATCCGATTTGCCTGGAATTGTATACGAAGTCTTCTGTTATGACTTCCAACAACTGCGTTAAATATGGTTCAAATTGGTTTATAACCTTGACTTCTTGAGCCTCTAGAGGACGCAATTCTTATCTGATTGGGCTGAAATTTTGCATGATGAGTTCCGTTATGACTTTCAATAACTGTGTTTAGTATGAAGTCGGTCCATAACCTGATATAGCTGCCATATAAACCGATCTTGGATCTTGACTTCTTGAGTCACTAGAGGGCGCAATTCCTATCCGATTTGGCTGAAATATTACACAAAGTGTTCTGTTATGACTTTTAACAGGTGTGCTAAGTATGGTTCAAATCGGTTTATAACCTGATATAGCTGCCATATAAACCAATCTTGAATCATGAATTATTGAGCCTCTAGAGGGCGCAATGGTTATCTGATTGGGCTTAAATTTTGCATGAGGTGCTTTGAAATCGGTGCATAGCCTGATATAGCTGTCATATAAACCGATCTGTGATCTTGACTCCTTGAGCAACTAGAGGGCGCAATTCCTATACTTTCAACAACTGTGCTAAGTATGATTAAAATCGGTTCATAACTTGATATAACTGATATATAATATCAGATATAACTGATATAAACCGATCTTGAATCTTGAGGCTCTAGAGGGCGCAATTATTATCCGATTGGGCTGAAATTTTGCATGATGAGTTCCGTTATGACTTTCAATAACTGTGTTTAGTATGAAGTCGGTCCATAACCTGATATAGCTGCCATATAAACCGATCTTGGATCTTGACTTCTTGAATCACTAGGGGGCGCAATTCCTATCCGATTTGGCTGAAATATTAGACAAAGTGTTCTGTTATGACTTTTAAAAGGTGTGCTAAGTATGGTTCAAATCGGTTTATAACCTGATATAGCTGCCATATAAACCGATTTTGAATCTTGATTTCTTGAGCCTCTAGATAGCGCAATTATTATCCGATTGAGCTGAAATTTTGAATGAGGTGCTTTGTTATGATTTCCACCAACTGTGCTAAGTATGGATTAAATCGGTCCATAACCTGATAGAGCTGCCATATAAACCGATCCTGGATCTTGACTTCTTGAGTCACTAGAGGGCGCAATTCTTATCTGATTTGATTGTTCTGTTATGGCTTCCAACAACTGCACTAAGTATGGTTTAAATCGGTCCATAACCTGATATAGCTGTCATATAAACCGATCTGAAATCTTGATTTCTTGAGCCTCTAGAGGGCGCAATTCCTATCCAATTTGGCTGAAATTTAACACTAAGTGTTCTGTTAGGAACTCCACCAACTGCGCTAAGTATGGCTGAAATCGGTCTATAACCTGATATAGCTGCCATATAAACCGATGTGGGGTCTTGACTTCTTGAGCCTCTAGAGGGCGCAATTATTATCCGATTTGGCTGAAATTTTACACGAAGTGTTTTGTTATGACTTCCAATAACTGTGCTTAGTATGGTAGAATTAGATCCATAACCTGATATAGCTGTCATATAAACCGATCTGGGTTCTTAACTTCTTGAGCCTTTAGAGTGCGCAATTTCTATGGTCTGAATGAGACCTTAATGTGATGTAGCTCTAATAACATACCAATTCTTTTCCTTTATCCTTTGTTTGCCTAAAAAGAGATACCGGGAAAAGAACTCGACAAATGCGATCCATGAAAGGCATGAAATGCCTGGCTGAACTTAGCTTTATGCTCTTCGGGAGATCTAATTCTTTCCCATCTTCGGTAGAAGTGCCTGGGATGTCAGTTATATTCCTGCCAGCATTCTTCCTTTCTGTCCGATTGCGCTGTCGGTGCATACACCTCTGTCTCCTTCGTCGTGCGCCGTCCTCATCCCTGGATTCGGCTGCGATGAGTGTTTTATTGACGCTGTCGATGTCTAAATCTGAAAAGGAAACACCATCTTTACTTAAAGGCTGGGGACAAACTGTGCATCGATCTGGCTCTGGCTCCGTCACTTGCTCATTAATTAGTTTGACGACTGGTTGTGCCCAAGAAGCATTATTCTCGTCTACGGGTGCCAAGGCACCCACACATGTTAGTATCCAACATATATATGAGACTTGTTATTCTTAAATGGTTTTCATTTTTCTTCATTATTTTTAAGAGAGAAATCTGAATCGCAGTTACATGAGTGGGAACAACTGTTAATTGGGTTCAACACAACTATTTTCTTAAAAGAATTCGTTTTCTTGCCATTCCATGCATTTCGTTTTACAAGTAATTCACAAATGGCGCTTTAACTGATGTATTCTGTCGTCGCACTTTTATGCTGCCTTTATGGTTTGCCTTATGTTTAAGTGTTATGCACATTACTTGGTAACATAAAATTTTGTAGACTGAAGCAAAGGAGCATAACAAAGTTTTCACTTGCAAAACTTTTGTCCAATATACAGTTTTAATGAGCTCGTATGTTATATATACGACGCTTACTTTGTACATGACTAACGTAAGTTGAAATGGCAGCGGATTCAAGCAACTTTCAGGAAGTTGTTCCATTCTTCATTATGATATTTCATTCACTTTTTTTATTTGATGTGAATAATTAAAAAGATATCACAACGAAAAAAACTTGAACCAAAACACGCTGCCATATGATTATATCTGCTAGTCAGTTTTGCGAAGTGAATTAAGGTGGCAAATACATAGTTTAAAGTAAATTTAAAGTCTTGGCTACATGTAAAGGAAACTGTAAAACTTAAATACGCTAACAAAGTTTGAGGACTTCCAACTCGTCTCTGCGTAGACAGAAGGTAATGTTAGAAACAGTATCGTAGCAAGTAGGCGTCTGAATGTAATGCTGGTATCTCATTACAGCAATGACGAATTGACGGTAGTAGCCCTAGAGAGGTCAGATACACAATCCCTACAATATTTGGTCTGGGCATTGTACGTTGGTGCGAAGGCAATGGGCACGACCTTATGTATGGGTTAGCACCACAATCTTTGGGTAACCAAATGCAAAGAACAGGGGCAAACTTCTCACATTTCGATGAATGCAGCCCGATTGAAGTTTAAGCTCAATGATAAGAGGCCTCCTTTTCATAGCCGGTTCCAAACGGTGTGCCGCAGCGCGACACCTCTCATTAGGAGGGCAAAACCACCGCTGAAAAAATGTTTCTGATGGTCTCGCCAGGATTCGAACACAGGCGTTCAGCGTCATAGGCGGACATGCTAACCTCAGCGCTACGGTGGCGTCATCCTTGGCTAAGCACAAACAGCAAAGATGAGCAAGTTTTTGTTTATATTTTATCCAAGCACTTAGTTATCCCAGTAATGGAACACCCCAATGCCCTACAACAGGATCAGGGAACAAGTTTTAGACATAACGCTTGTAGCGAACTGTGACTCGGTTGAGTTCTCTGATTCCAAATTTCGGATCAATACAGGATAGGCTTTTAGGTGAAGCAAGAGAAACGGAAGATGGAAGCAGTATAGGAGTCCAAGGAAGACACACTGATATGTTTCAGAAAATATATATGGAGGCTTTGGTCTCCTGATTGACCTATATCCGATTCAAGGGAACTGGAGTCAGCAGTGAATCTTGTTGCGGAGACCTTAAACAAGGCCTTTTGAAAGGCATGTGCAGAAGACGAACCAATCGTGGTAGACGCCAGAACTTAAGATGCTCAGTAAGGAAAGATGCAGCTCCTTTTAAGAAGGTGAAGAGATATATCACCCAGAGCAAGGGAACTGTGGTAAAATCCACCCCATAGGCGGTTTTAGAGGCGATGCTGAATATACAACCTGTTGATGTCTATATTTAGGGCTGTGTCGCTAAGGTAGCGCTTAGGCAGAGGGAACTTGGCATGCTTAAAGAAGGCGGACATGGCCATTGCTTCATTTTGTATGCCAAGGATGTAGGGGGAAAGCTGAGGTGGGTATAAATCTACCTATTGCCAACACCAACTGGAGAGAGGTTGTTCCGTATTCGATTTTCAAGAAGGGAGAAGTGGGAATACGCGTTTTGAAGTGGTTGAAAACTCGATCTTCTCTATGATGGAGAAGATGATGGAGTCATAGACAGGATTGGTGGTCTACTGAGAGACACTCGACATCGATAAGTGAGTTAGATTTTTGGACGAGTGTACGGTCTTACGTTGGCACCGAAGGATGGTCTTACCAGCTTCGAAACTTAGGACAAAGCTGTACAGTGTGGCGAACCTCTAGGCCTTGGATTCGGAAAGAGTGAGGTTGAAGTGCCTGGCGGAGGGTAAGAGATACCTGAAGGGGCTCCTGGCTAATGACGTTATTCCCGGAGACGTCGGTGCTGTGGGAAATGAAGGGCGAACGAATAGGTCGGTCTTACAGATATGCTTTTTGCCAAACTTTTGATGATAGCAGAGGCACGGCAGAGCCGGTTGCGAGGTGTAAATCTGTGGATGGATGTCGGATTGCTTGAACACTTTGACCTGCTGTCGACCGAAAGAGGACGAGGAAATTGCTGGGCCTTGTATGATAGGACATATGACCGCTCGAACGACAGCGCCCTACAACGACTACTGGCCCCTGTCTTGATGAGGATAAGGAGGAGACCGTCGAACATCTTCTCCGCTCATATCTGGGTTTAAAGGGAAAAATGCTTTCAATCCTGAGGAGATGGTTTTTCTCCAATCTCGGTGATCTTGAAGATTTGTTTCTGGGGAATCTTCTCCGATACGTGGAGAAGACGGGTTTGTTTCGTCAAGGGAAGGGATAAGATTCTAACGCGAGGTCATCCACGTGTGGACGCGGAATACCAATCTTTGCACTCGGTGAGTGAATATTTGGGTAAGTATAGACAGAAGCTCGGGGAAAGCACTAGCATGCTGCTGTCATAGATAGGCTCCTGCTTCCTCTTCTGTTTTTATACCCTCCACAATAGGATGGGGTGACAGGTTTTCCGGTTGTATCACATCGAAATATTGATCGGCGACCCATAAAGAATATATTGTTGATCATCTTGAACTTCTAACTCGATTAAGACATGTCCGTCCGCCCATCCGTGTGTTCGTCCTTGCAAATCATGATAGGGGTCACTTAAAGCTAGCCACTTGAAATTTTGCACAGCTACTTTGTATTGATGTAGTCGTAGGTGATAGCTCCCATATGAATTATTTCCTGATTTTAATTCTTAAGCTCCTGGAGACCGCAATTGCAAATCAATTTCGCTCGTAGTGTTCTGTTACGACTTCCAACAACTGTGACAAGTACGGTTAAAATCAGTCAATAACCTGGTATAGCTCTCATATAAACCGATCTTCCCAGAGGACTTCTTGAGCCCTTAGAGGCTGCACTTGTTATCCGATTGAACTGAATCTTTGCACGTAGTTTTCTGTTACAACTTCCAACAATCGTGCAAAGAACGGTTCCAATCGGCCTATAACCGGGGCTGAAAATTTGTGACTAGTGTTTCGTTACGACCTCCAACAATAGTTCGAAGTTGTTTTATAATTTCACTTTTGCTTGACTTGGTAGAAACTTGGTATGTAGAAAATTTTAGAAGAATCCATAATGGTGGGCTTCCAAGATTTGGGCCGGGCCGAATTAAGCACGTTCCTACTTGTTACTACTCTTACATTTTATACCCACCACCATAGGATGGGGGTATGCTAATCTAGTCTTTCCGTTTGTACCACCTCGAAATATTGATCTAGGACCCCATAAAGTATATATATATTCTTGATCGCCTCGAAATTTATTTCGATTCGAACTAGCCTTGTCTGTCCGTCAGGCTGTCGAAATCACGAAAGCGTAAAGCTAGCGGCTTGAAATTTTGTACAGATACTTTATATAGATGTAGGTCTTCTCTTCTGTCACAACACGATAGGAAACAGTTTGGGGTTGAAGGCGGGGACGGTGCACTGGATGTTTATGGGTGTCGTTCTCTTCTATAGTTGTCTGGAGTGGGACAAAGCTCTGGACAACTGTGAAAATCGCAGGGTGGTCGAAAAGATACAGGGAACCGCGGCAGTGCTAATTTCGTTGAAAGGAGAAGTACTTCAAGAGAGGCGCTGAATGTCATTCTCGATCCTATGCCTTTGTACCTAAATGTCTGGTGTGTAGGACATAAGACTGAGGGAGTCAGGTACATGGCGCTCCTCCAACTTTAGCCATTGTTCTGTTCTGTGAGGGATGGTGTTGCTGCGTGGCACCATACTATATGCGGCGCGGCACTATACTGGCTATAAACAGGGGTATTCTACCTTGTTGATGGGTTTGAAGTAATTTTTCCGAAAAGCGACCTCTGGGTTGGAGGCACCCCCTCTTCCCGGGACGCTTTTTGTACACGAATGGTTCTAAATTTGAGGTGGGCACTGGAGCAACAGACTTTATTGAATTCCTTGGAATCAGGGAATCTTATAGACTTCTGAACTAGTGCAGCGTCTTTGAGGCTGATGTCTTAGCGATCCTGAAGACACTGGAGACGATGTTTATGCGGGTTCGCCGGCCCGATCAAACTGTCACGGTATACGTGGAAAGTCTGCCAAGTCAATAGTATCTGGCAATGTGAGGTCGAGACCGGTTAGTAGATGCAAAGAGATCCTTAAAACCAATGGAAAGGCTGTTAGGCTCTGCAGGGTTTCGGGTCATTAATGGGTGACGGGGAACGAGGCCGCCTTCAAATTCGCCAGGAAAAAATAGCTGTTAAGCACAGTACAGCTGCGGATTCATTGAACCACTCTTGGTTGAGCTTTTTGATAGGGATGACGCTTTATACGATGACCACGTGAATGATATGTAGGTTCTTGTTGTAGGTTGCAGGATGTCAAAAGCCCTGTGGCCGAGTATTTCGTGAAACAGGATGTTGTTTATCCTAGGACTGAGAAAGCATGACTTATGACTGCTAATAGGAGTCCTGCCTGGTCATTGCAACGTCAGGACTGTGACGTCACGCTGGGTGCAGGGAGAGATAGACTTCTACAGGACTTGCAATGACGATGAGTAGTTGGAGACAGTCGAGCACTGTCCCGCAATTGCGAGAAGACAGGAGACCTCTTGTCATTCTTGGATTCTGTAGAGGCCTGAATTGTCTGACCGGACCATACTGTCGATGGCGAGATTTGTTTTAGTTTTTGTAGTGCGGTATTACACCCTCCACCATAGGGTGGGGGTATACTAATTTCATCATTCTGTTTCTAACACCTCGAAATATTCGTCCAAGACTCCATAAAGTATAAATACCCTTGATCGTCATGGCAAGTCAATTTCGACACATCCGTCCGTCTGTCCATCCGTCCGTCTGTCCATCCGTCCGTTTGTCCATCCATCCGTCTGTCCATCCGTCCGTCTGTCCATCCGTTCGTCCGTCTGTCTGTCGAAAACACGCTAACTATCGAAGGAGTAAAGCTAGCCGCTTGAAATTTTGCACAAATACTACTTATTAGTGTAGGTCAGTTGGGATTGTAAATGGGCTATATCGGTCCATGTTTTGATATAGCTGCCATATATAACGATCTTGGATCTTGACTTCTTGAATCACTAGAGGGCGCAAGTCTTATCCGATTTGGCTGAAATTTGGCATGATGTTTTTTGATATTACTTTCAACAATTGTGCTAAGTATGGTACAAATCGGTCCATAACCTAAGATAGCTGCCATATAGACCGATCTTCAATCTTGACTTCTTGAGCCTCAAGAGGACGCAATTCTTATCCGATTTGGCTGAAATTTTGCAAGAAATGTTTTGTTATGACTTCTAACTGTGCCAAACATGGTTTGAATTGGTCCATAATCTGATATTTCTGCCCTATAAACTGATATGGCATCTTGATTTCTTGAGTCTCTAGAGGTCACAATTATTTTACGATTTGGCTGAAATTTTGTACAACGACTTCTCTCATGACCTTTACTATACATGTCAATTATGGTCTGAATCGGTCTATAGCCACATACAACTCCCATATAAACCGATCTCAGTATTTTACTTCTTGAGCCCCTAAAGGGAGCAGTTTTTATTCGAATTGCCTGAAATTTTCCACAATGACTTCTACTATGGTCTCCAACATTCAGTACAATTATGGTCCGAATCAGACGATAACTTGATATTATAGCTCCTATATCACAGCAACCTAAACAACAAGCCCGTCATTAGCACCTTGCGGGGAAATGTCGTGGATGTTTTCGTTCAATAAGACAAAAGACAGATGTTTGCGTTTTGGGTACTGTAAAGAAGTCCACTGCTTTTCTGTTTGGATAGATAAGCTTCTGTTACCAATTGATTTTCGTACAGCGTTTCTGTTACCATATTCACCGTCGGTCATTGCAAATTTGCAAATTTTGCCCATGGACATTCCACTAAGGAACAGGGGCAAACTTCTCACATATCAATGAGTGCAGTCCGATTCAATTTTAAGCTCAATAATAGGGGGCCTCCTTTTTATAGCCGAGTCCGAACGGCGTGCCGCAGTCCGACACCTCTTTGGGGAGAAGTTTTATATGGCATAGTACCTCACAAATGTTGCCAGCATTTGGAAGGGAAAACCACCGCTGACATTTTTTTTCCGATGGTCTCACCCGGAGCCATTAGGTACATAAAAATGATTTTTTTTAACGAAATGAAGGTTTGTTAAGTTTCCTTTCAATACCTTTATATGATTATAGTGCTGTTCTAAGTAATGTCATATAGATTTCAAACTTTGTGTCGATTTGACGAAAAAATTTTAACTTCATATAAATCTTTGCATATTATAGAAAACCCCCCTGCCCCTTTTGGCACAGGAAATATTTTTATTTATGTTATGACAAAGTCGCCTGCTGATAACGATAGGCAAGGCCACAAATCGAAACAGAAAACATTACTCGTTGGCACTATACAAGCATGTTTTTTAATACCCAAAAAGGACATGCTGCATTTCCTATACACTTGCATTTGGAGCGAAAGTGCTACGGACACTTTTTGTTAACAATAAATAAGGCCAAATTTATTGTTGTACAGTTTTTGGTGTCATCAAGGATTAGGCGAGAATTTATTGACTGATGGTGGATTTGGGTGTCCACATAATTCAGAGTATTAAAATAAATAAATAGAAAAACTGGCCTACTATAACAATGGCAAGTGCTTTATTTGATGCAGTGATATGAAGCAAATTATTTTAAGACTACTATCGACAAATCCACATTCATATCTACAAACACTGCTCTATTTCTATAGAACTAAATGCACTGCATTTAGTTCTTTTTGAAATAAACAAAATATGTGTACAAAGCATCTGTTTGCATTACACTAAAACTTAAACGTATTATAAAGATGGGTAAAATATTGAAATATTAGTTTACTTGACATATAAGCCATAATATGTACTCAAAAGTTATTCAATTAATTTTGTATTCAATCCCGCAGTAAATGAATAAATGAGTAAATGAATCAATCAAATTAATCAAACTTAAGAAACTGGAAATTAATATTGGTTAGTTGGTTGGTTTGCATCCTTCACCATAGGATGGAAGGCAACATATGTATGCTGCTCTATCTGTTAGACTAAGTTGATCAAATTAAAAAGTGCTAAGTTCGGCCGGGCCTAATCTTGGGAACCCACCACCATGGATTCTGCTAAAATATGGGAGCTATATCTGGTTATAGACCGATTTGAACCGTACTTGGCACAGTTGTTGAAAGTCACAACAAAACACTATGTGCAAAATTTCAGCCAAATCGGACAAAAAATGCGGCTTCCAGGGCTCAAGAAGTCAAATCGTGCTATCGGTTTACATAAAAGCTATATATAAATCTGAATCGATATGACCCATTTGCCATCCCCAACGACCTACATCAATACTAAGTATCTGTGAAAAGTTTCAAGCTGCTACCTTGACGCGTTCGACCGCTATCGTGATTTCGACAGACAGACGGACGGACGGACAGACGGTCGGACATGGCTAGATCGACTTAAAATGACATGACGATCAAGAATATATATACTTTATGGGGTCTCAGATGCATATTTCGAAATGTTACAAACAGAATGACGAAATTAGTATACCACCATCCTATGGTGGAGGGTATAAAAGGATTTTGGGGGGCCTACCACATCTCACTGTCTCGAATTTCCGCGAAATCGGCCCCTTTTATGGGCCTAAAATCTTAAATCGACGGATCGGTCTATATGGCAGATATATCTTAATCTGAGCCGATCTGAGACAAATTATGCAAGGATTTCGAGGGGCCTAACATAACTCTCTGTCAAAAATTTCTGCGAAATCGGATAGTAAGTGCGGCTTTTATAGGCCTAATACCCTAAATCGGGGGTATAGCCCGATCTGCACCATATTTGAATGTGCTGTCGGGAAGCTTAAATAACTCATTGTTTTAAATTTCAGCGAAATCGGGTAATTTACAAAGCTTTTATAGGCTTCAGACCCTAAATCGACAGATCGGTATATATGGCTGCTATATCTAAATATATTCCGATCTGAACCATATTTAGGTCGGATGTTAGAAGGGTTAAAACAACTCACTGTTTCAAATTCAGCGAAATTGGTTAATAAATAAAGCTTTTATGGGTTTCAGGCCATTAATCGGAAGATCCGATAAAGTCCGATCTGAACCGTAGTTGGGTCAGATGTCGGGAGGCTTAAAACTTTTCACTGTTTCAAATATCAGCGAAATCGGATAATAAATACAGCTTTTATGGATTTCAGACCCTACATCGGTAGATAGGTCTATATGGCAGCTATATCCAAATATGATCTGATATTGATCTTTAACTGCGCGCAGGAAAAAGATGCATCTATTCCAAATTTCAGTTCAATATTTTAATACTGTAGGGTAATTACAATAGACGGACGGACAGACACACGGACGTCGCTAAATGGTCTTAGAGAATAAGGGCAATAACAACCAGGACGGTAAGGCCACGAACAATCTTGCAGTGTTAGAAGGAGATTAACGCCTTCTCTGAGGATTACAAAATCCGTATCATTTGGGTGCCAGGCCATAACGTAATAAGGGAAATGAAAGGGCAGACGATTTGGCGGTGAAGGCCAGAGGACTGCCGTCAATAAACTTGGTTAACCCGAAGCCTTTCGAGTTAAGGGAGTGGGCGACCAATGCGCATGCAACATTGTGGAACAGCGTAACGGTAGGTAGGACGGCGAAAATCCTATGGGGGGATGCAAATCGTGAGAAGACGAAGCTATTACTGAAAGGAAGCAAGAAGGAGGTCAGTATAGCTATTGGTATTATAACGGGACACATAGGACTACGAGCTCACTTTTGTAAAATCGATGCAGCAAGTGATAGCATGTGTAGGGCATGCGGGGAAGATGATGAGACGTTGGAGCATTTCCTTTGTCATTGTTCGGCTTTCGCGTCCAACAGATAGCGGTACTTAGGTGGAGACACAATATCAGACATGAAACAACTTAAGGGAGTGGCATTGAAAGCAACTAAGGATTTTGTAAGTAGCACGGAATTCCTAACTTAAAATTTCCTTTTAGAGGTTACTTTATAGATTTAAGAGCGCACAACAAGCCGATTAATGGCTTAGGTGTATGTCCATAGTGGCATGGGGCGGATTAATATCTGCACCCTTTTTTCAACCTAACTTAACCTAACGTTTCAGTTTGGAGAGAAACTTTTTCATCTTGGCACCGTCATTAACTTTACCGACCTGTTCGCAAAAAAGGTTCCAGGAGAAACGTTCTGCAGTTCTCACTTTCCAATAAACTGTGTTTTTTTACAACGTGCTTTGCTGGAATTGCTGCGAACCTCTCTCCCTACTTTTCGAATCTCTACGGTCATCCAGGGGTTTTCTTGGATTGACTTCCTTTCTCGAAGATTACAACTGTTTTAGTCCTGTTGGCATTGTCGTCAATGTCTTCTAGGCTGGGACCTTCCAAAGTATCTTGCCCAAGTCTTCCTCAGAGCGGTCTTACAAATTTCGTCCTATTGGTTTTTACCTTATTCCGGAAACTTATCGGATTCGGCGCTCGCCGAGCTATTCAAAATTCAAGTGCTCTGGGTAATGAGTATATTAATTTCATCAAACTCGAGGGTCAGGCTTTAAGAGTAAAATTATTTGTATTTGTTATATTTTCAGTATAAAAGTTCTAATTTATCTCCGATTATTGATAGGACTTGGTCTAAAGCCACCAGTAACATTTACGATATGGTGTAAACATTTTAGTTTGAAAAAATTATTCGTTTTTGTTCTTCTATACTTCTTGGGATTCGATGTTAACCTAGTAGCAGCAAGTCATTGCCACCAACAAAAAAAAAAAAAAAAAATGGTTTTTTCACCCTTCACCATAGGATGGGGGTATACTAATTTCGTCATTCTGTTTGTAATATCTCGAAAAATGCGTCTGAGACTCCATAAAGTATTTATATTCTATTGCGCCGACTATATGAAAAATCCGCAATTACTTTTTGGGCAACCCAATAGATCGTCATGTCATACTAAGTCGATCTAGTCATGTCTGTCCGTCCGTCTGTCTGTCGAAAGCATGCTAATTTTCGAAGGTTTAAAGCTAGGCGCTTAAAATCTTGACTTCTTGAGCCTCTAGAAGGCGCAATTCTCGTTCGATAAGACTGAAATTTTTCACTTTCTATAACTGCACTAAGTATGGTTCAAATCGGTCCATGTTTTGATACAGCTGCCATATAAACCGATCTTAGGTCGTGACTTCTTGAGCCTCTAGAGGGCGCAATTCTCGTCCGATTTGACTGAAATTTTGCACGTGATATTTTGGTATCACTTTCAATGTCTGTGCTAAGTATGGTTCCAATCGGTCGATTATTTGATATTGCTGCAATATAAACCGATCTTGGGTCTTGACATCTTGAGCCTCCAGAGGGCGCAATTCTTATCCGATTTGGCTGAAATTTTGAACGAGATATTTTGTTATAACTTTCAACAACTGCGCTAAGTATGATTCAAATCGGTTTATGTTTTGAAATAGCTGCCATATAAACCAATCTTGGGTCTTGACTTCTTGAGCCTCTAGAGGGCGCAATTCTCATCCGATTTGACTGAAATTTTTCACGTGGTGTTTTGGTATCACTTTTAACAACTGTGCTAAGCATGGTTCAAATCAGTCTATGTTTTGATATAGCAGCCATATAAACCGATCTTGGGTCTTGACATCTTGAGCCTCCAGAGGGCGCAATTCTCATCCGATTTGGCTGAAATTTTGAACGAGGTATTTTGTTATGACTTCAAATAACGGTGCTAAGTATGGTGTAAATCGGTACATAACCTGATACAGCTGCCATATAAACCGATCTGGGATCTTGACTTCTTGAGCCTCTAGAGGGCGCAATTCTCATCCGATTTAGCAGAAGTTTTGTACAACGGCTTCTCTCATGACCCTCAATATACGTGTCTAATATGGTCTGATCGATCTGTAGCTTGATACAGCTCCCATATAAACCGATCTCCCGATTTTGCTTCTTGAGCCCCTACAAGGCGCAACTCTTATCCGACTACAATGTTCAACAAAAGAGATACCGCGCATAGAACTCGACAAATGCGATCCATAGTGGAGGGTATATAAGATTCGGCCTGGCCGAACTTAGCACGCTCTTACTTGTTAAGTTTTTTTGCTTTGTGATTTTTTCACTGCATTTTGTCTAAAACTTTCGCACAAAAATGCGAGTTGGTATTAAATGTCTGCACACACAAATTTCTCATTTGTAATTTAAAAACAATCTGCTGGCAGTTGGAGTTCAATTTTCTCGAACCGAAATGTTCGAATGTTCAATATTATGACAAACATAGGAGATAACAAAAGCGATTATTGGGAAACTTTTTCAAATGCATTCCTCAAAGTTCGCAAGAAAATTTCAAGTCAAATCCAACTTTTACAAATTTTCTCTGTCTTGATTGTGCATTGGCATACTGATTGCTTTATTTGTAGTTGCAAAATATGTATGGAATATATGTTAATTTTAGCTTGGAGTATATATATTGGGTTGCCCAAATATACGTGTGATATACGATGCTGGTCTGCAGTGTCTAACCACATGTTCATATTGGAATTCCTTTTACAAAATAAATAAATTAAAATCATACTATAATAATTTTAATTAGTTAATTGGACCTAGTCTATCTATCCATACAAATAGTGTCAATGATGTAGGTAGCATGATGCAGATTAATGTTCATTATCATATAACTATGTATATGGAACTTGAATAATATGTATGGCTTAATAAATATGTGACAATTGTGTATGAGATTTGGTGCAAAAAGTGAAGCAAAATTATGCAAATGCAATTTTACCCAGGCATAATGAGTGCTGTCCGATTCAAGTTTAGGCTAAGTGAAAAGGGGCCTCCTCCTTATAGCCGATGCCGAACGGCGTACCGCATTGTGATACCTCTTTGTGCAGAAGTTTTTATATAGCTTCCATACAAATAGGGAAATACCTCACAAATGGCACCAACAGACAAATGTCGAAAAGCTAACACAAATCATTGTCCCAAATTTCAGCAAAATCGGATAATAAATGCGCCTTTTATGGTCCCAAAACCTAAAAGCGAGAGATCGGTCTATATGGCAGCTATATCCAAATGTGGACCGATCTGTGTGATATTACAGAAATATGTGGAGGGGCTTTATTTAACTCACTGTCCAAAATTTCGACGATATCGGACAAAAAAAATTAGCCTTTTATGGGCCCAAAACCATAAATCTATATGGCAGCTATATCAAAATCTGAACCGATCTGGGCCAAATTGAAGAGATATGTCGAAGGGCCTAACACAACTCAATGTCTTAAATTTCAGCAAAATCGGATAATAAATATGGCTTTTATGAGCCTAAGACCCTAAATCGGAGAATCGGTCTATATGGCAGCTATATCGAAATCTGGACCGATCTGGGCCAAATTGGCGAAGGTTGTCGAAGGGCCTAACACAACTCACTGTCTTAAATTTCAGGAAAATCGAATAATAAATGTGGCTTTTAAGGGCCTGAGACCCAAAATCGGCGGATCGGTGTATATGGAGGCTATATCAAGATATACCCCATCTTTGAACATAATCTGTTTATGGACAAAAAAAGAATCTGTGCAAAATTTCAGCTCAATATCTCTATTTTTAAAGATTTTTACGCTGATCAAATCATTGTGTAATATTTCAGTTCATTTGGATAAGAATTGCGAATTGTAGGGGCTCAAGAAGCAAAATCGGGAGATAGGTTTATATGGGATCTGTATCAAGCTATAGATCGTTTCAGACCATATTAGAAACGTATGTTTCAGTCAAATCGGACGAGAATTGCGCCCCCTAGAAGCTCAAGAAGTCACGACCCAAGATCGGTTTATATGGCAGCTATATCAGGTTATGGACCGATTTTATCTTTTCTTAGCACAGTTGTTGAAAGTCATAACAAAACACCTCATGCAAAATTTCAGCCAAATCGGATTATAATTGCGTCCTCTATCGGTTTATATGGCAGCTATATCAGGTTATCAACCGATTTGAACTATTCTTAACATAGTTGTTAGAACTCAACCCCAGATAGGTTTATATGACAGCTATATCAGGTTATGGACCGATTTCAACCATACTCTGCACAGTTGTTGGAAGTCATAATAAAACACCACATGCTAAATTTCAGCCAAATCGTATTAGAATTGTGCCCTCCAGCGGCTCAAGAAGTCAAGATCCCAGATCGGTTTATATGACAAGTATATCAAAACGTAGACCGATGTAGCTCATTTACAATCCCAACCGACCTACACTAGTAACAAGTATATGTGCCTACACTAGTAACAAGTATTTGTTTCAAGCGGCTAGCTTTACTCCTTCGAAAGTTAGCGTGGTTTCGACAGACAGACGGACGGACAGACGGACGGACATGGCTACTTCGCCTTGGATTGACCCGATGGAGTTATTCATCGGCAAGGGCTTCCTCCTCAGTGTTGTTGTTGTAGCAGTTTATTGTGTTCTATCTTTCGTCTGCTTGGTTCTGTTGAGTGTCAAGACCCAAGAACTCTGCGATTAAGATGGGGTGCGTCCACAGGGACCTGCGTCTGAGTCGAGTGGGTCTGGCCGGGCAGTTAAACAGGTGACATGTATCGTGCGGTCCCTGGTTACAATCGGGACATACATCTTGCACGTCGGCATCAATCCATGCTCTGTAGGAGTTGAGGCGGCTGCAACTGCCGGAACGTAATTGAGCCAGAACCACTCTGGTTTGGCGGGGGAGATCGCTTTCTTCAGGTGCAATGGGAGGCGGTCATTCTTCGAGGACTACATTCAATTACCATTGCTTAGACCTGCTTGATATGCCGCTTGATCTAGAGGTTCTCTCATGTTGCGCTGAACCTCACTCTCTAGATTATGTAGATCTACCTTAAGGTTTCTGGGCGGTGGATATCTATCCACAAGATGATGATTTGGATGGTTTCTGCTATAACAGCCCAAAAGGTATTGCTTAAACAGCATGTAGTTATGTCTTCGCACTTGTAGGATCTTTGTCTTTTGGTTGAGGTGGTCCACATGAGAGCTGAGGAGACAGCCCGTCGCAATTTGGAGGTCGGCATTCTGACAGATCTGAATATTGTTCCACTGCGTGTCACAAAGATGACGAGACTACACTAGCGCTGCATAACTTACCACAGACCGGCCAATTGCTTTGTAAGTGGTCAACAAGGTTTCTTTGTCTGCACCCCAAGTGCTGCCAACAAGTGACTTGAGGACCTTGTTCCTATTTTTGACTTTATCGCAGATTGCTGTGGCATGTGGGGAGAATGTGTAAGAGCTGTTAAATGTGACGCCAAGTATTTTGGGACACTTAATGGTCGGAATCATTTCTCCATCGACCACCACAGTCAGCTCAGTATTCAACTCACGCGTATTTGTAGTGAACGATGTGGCTGAAGATTTGGTGGTGGATATCTTCAGATTTCTTGCAGCGAAATATGAGGCAAGCTCGTTGAGGCTCGTTCAGCCTATCGCAGATGTCATCAATGGGTGGTGGGCCTGATGCCATGATCGTCCGCATATGATACGATCTCTATGCCGTCTGGAGTTGGTGGAATGGAGGATAGAGGTAGAGGTTAAACAGTGCCGGAGATATCACACCATCTTGGGGTACTCCCTGTTTCACTCTACGGTGCTTTGACTTCTTATCCCTAAATTCCACAAATGACTGGCAACCACATAGATAAATCGCGACCCATCATTTCAGGCCTGGCTGGAGGGACGTGGCGGCGATGTCCTCAAATAATTTGGCATGGCTTAATGTGTCGAATGATTTCGATAGGGCTAGTGCCACAAGGACCGTCTTATCACATGGCCTGGGCTGATTGAAGCCACGACAAATGTGTGCAGTGATGGCATGCAAAGCAGTTGTTGTGCTATGCAGTCTTCGAAATCCATGCTAATGCTCGGCGAATGAAAATTCTCCTACGAGGCTCGGGAGGAGTAATGCCTCAAGCGTCGGCCAGTACGCTTCCCCCAAGCTCGGGTCTTTTCCAGGCTTCAGTAGCGGGATCACTCTGCCCGTTTTCCAGATATCGGTAACTCTAAGAGTGTTCAAAGACAGGTTGAGGACAGTGGTAAGGTACTCAATTCCAGGTGAATCCAGATTCTTCAACATCAATGTAGAGATTCCTTCGGGGCCCAATGCCTTAGATGATTTGGCACCACGGATGACATTCGTAACTTCGCCCACGGTAAATTGTGATAGCTGATCGGATAGGCTCGGAGATCACGAATACGGCGAATGGCTCTCCCCCTAGCCCTGCCGCTCTCGGGATGCACAATAAATTGACGGTTGAACAACCTGGCGCATCTCTTCGGACCAGTCACGGTTATTTCGCCAAAAGTGACTGAGGTTCTGTCATCCCGTCTACCGGGGTTCGAGAGTGACTTAAAAGTAGACCACAGTTTGCCTACACCGGTGCCTAAGTTACATTGCTCCAAGTGTTCCTGCCACATATTCCGCTTATGTTCGTTGACTACCCTGTTTATTTTCAGATTCAGTTCGCTGATTCTGGGGTTAGTGGAGTCCATACCTCGAGTCCCATCACGCTCGTCTGCGAGTACTACTGATTGCTCAGGGAAATTTGGCCGCACTTGGGGTATTCGACCGGCTGGTATAAAGCGAGCGGCTGCTGCTTTAATTATGTCTCGGAATTTCCTCTCCACTAGCACATCTGAGGGGGTGGCAGTTCACTGAAGCGTCGATTGGTATACTCTCTGAAGCCAGTCTAATCGGCCTTCTTATGATTGATAAACGTCCGGCGCTCAGAGGTTATGAAGTAGGGTGGTCGGTCGATGGTGAGAATTATGGGGAGGTGATCTGACCCCAAAGAGAAGACGGCTTGCCAGGATACATCACTCAGGAGATCAGGGGATGCAATGGAGATCAGTTAGTCAGCAAATTTCAAAGTTGCAAAGAGCAGGAAAAATGTCACCAAGTCTTAACAATTTCCCTATTTGATTCCAAATTTTATGCAGCATCTCAATCTAACCTATTGACAAATCAATCGCAACCAACAGAAAAATTCCCTTTCCATACTATCCTCGTATTTGCTGGTTCTGCATTTGCCAAAGAGTATAGAGAAATGATTTATTTGCGTTAATATTCTCTTGTCTGTTGATGCTTGTTAAAGAATTTTTGCCTCTATCTATCTACCATTTGCAAACTTTTGTGCAATTTTGTCACAAATATGCCAAAGAAGTATTTTGTATAGCATGCAATTAAAATTTGGACCATATATTTAACCAGATGACAAAGAGGCATACAAACATAAAGAAAGCATATGTGTGGAGACATATGCCCATTGGGAATAACCATTTCCAATATATCAAGGATATGCCCCATCTGAGGTATTTGTAATCTGACCCAATTATTTGATTTTGTTGAAGCCCCCCCCAATCTGCTTTCTGTCTTCGTTGCATGGCCACAAAGAAAGTGTGAAAATACTTGGGTTGGTATGATTCTTAAAGGATTGAATCGGGCGAATCAAATTTGAGACATGCACAGACTTAAAGGAACCACATGACTGAAAAAGAGCAGTTGTGATGAATAGATGCCTGCAGCATCGTCTAGCAGAGGAAACACTGAATATGGTAGTGCACAAAGGATAGCAGATTGTCTTTGTGCTTTGCTTCGCTTCTACTTAATATTCAGTTTTCTTGTGATTCTTTGTTAAACATTGAAACATTTTCAAGTGTATAGTGGATGGCTTCTTCAAAAAAGAAATCCCAGATTTATGCATACGGACTTTGCATTCAATCATCCATAAATCCCTTTCATTTGCTGTGGAATTCGAATAAAGAGTGCTTTTATACATTGATGGGGGTGCGATGGGAACTTTCAATACATTTCGTGAAGTAGTACAAACACTAATAAGCGGGACCAAGCTCTGGCAGAGTTCTTAAAAACCTAACGAGGGTCTCCATGGAACGCTTATTCTCTGACCATCGCTACTTTAGGTTTACAATAGCTCGGCCAGCGTCGAGTCAGATAAACTTCCGGAATAAGTTGAAAACCAACTGGACAAAATTTGGAAGGCTACTCAGAAGAGGGCCACCGGAGCGCAGAGATTAGCATGTCCGCCTATGACTCTGAACGCCTGGGTTCATATCCTGGCGAGACCATCATAAAATTTTCAGCGGTGGTCCCCTCCTAATGCTGGCAACATTTGTGAGTTACTATGTCATGTAAAAACTTCTCCCCACAAAAGGTGTCGCACTGCTGCACGCCGTTCGGACTCTGGAATGAAAAGGAGGTCCCTTATTATTGAGTTTAAACTTGAATCGGACTGCACTCATTGATATGTGAGAAGTTTGCCCTTGTTCCTCAATGGAATGTTGATGGGCAAATTTGCATTTACTCAGAGGAAAAGACTTGGGCGAGATAATTTAAATGGTCCAGGCATAGAAGACATTGACGAAAATGTCAACACAATTACGACTGCACTAGTGGGATGATCGGAGAGACTAGCGATGTTGCAAGAGAGGTCCATATTTTTATAACAACAGAGAACGTAGCAAAAAATCTGAAGTTTTTTGGGATGTGCATCACACACGGCTTAAGGAATACAATAAGATTATCACAGCGGCAAAACGTGCCTCCTGGTAGCTTCTCTGCGAACAGGTCGATAGCGTTAATGATGCCACCACGATAAACAAGTAAGAAGGCATTAAGTTCGGCCGGGGCGAACTTTGGATACCCACTACTTCGGGTATATATGTAAACCACCATTCATCAAAATCCGGTGAAAATTGCATACCTTATGTCCCATAGCAGTTATATCGAAATATGATCCGATTTGGACCAAATACTAATAAGTAAAGTAGCTATATTTAAAAATTAACCGATCCGGACCATATAAGACACGGATGTCGAAAAGCCTAACATAAGTCACTGTGGCAATTTCAGTGAAATCGGATTATAAATGCGCCTTTTATGACCCCAAAACCTAATACCGAGAGATCGGTTATATGGCAGCCATATCCAAATCTAGACCGATCTGTTCCATATTGCAGAAGTATGTCAAGGGGAATAACGTAACTCACTGACCCAAATTTTAACGACACACAGTGGGCCAAATGGCAAAAAAATTGGAAATAAGTCTACAACTTTTTATCTGTTGATTTTAGCCATACAAAATGTTCTAGACATTTGTAGAGGAGGACATAGGCTTTCAGAAAAGTGCTGTTGTTGGTCCATATCTTTAATACAGGGTGAGCTACAGGGTGTGAAAGTTGACCACTTTTGACTTCTCCAAGCTTCTGGGGGCCATAACTTTTGATCTACTCAACCGATTTACATGATTTAGGACTCTAGAGAAAGAGCTTGACAAGATCTAAAAAACTTATGCATAAAGTACCATGCCATCGTGTACTGTTAAGGAGTTATGAATTGTTTAATTTTAAAATATGAAAATTTGGCCTTGGTTTTTTTCAGTGTTTTTTAAATAACTCCGTCAATTTTAAAGCTATAAACTTCATACTTCACACAAATTATGCCAGCATATGTGTGCATAAAATACAAAAGGAATCACGTGAATATCTTTGGCGGTTTAAAAATGGCATCGTTTTCAATATGAAAAATATTTTTTTTGTCAAAAAATTGCAAAATTTTTCAAAAAAGATACTCCCATTTCCTTTAAGTTTTCGCAAACTTTGGCCATCAAAGCATTATCATTTCTTTCCATTTTCACAAAGTCGAGGTATTAAGAAAAGTTTTAAGTGCTAATTTGGCTAATTTCGATATCAAACAACACCGTTATCTTAAGACCAAAATGGCCAATTTTTTTACTAAACTTCAAAAGTTTCTCACTGGAAAAAAAGTTCCACGGGGATTTTTTCGCTTTTTTTGAACTTAAATGAAAGCTTAAAATGTTCCCAACATTTTAAGGTATGTCTCGCCATATCCTAGCCATAAATGAGATCGTAGCGATCAAAATACTGAAAAAAGTCAATTTTCAAGTAGTGCTATATTCATTGCTAAAAAACAAGTATTACGTCACATTTTATTGCAAAGATGTTAAATAAACTTTTATTTGGTAACACTTCTTCTACAAAACACAAAAAGAATCATGGAAATATCTCTATTCTATTCCATTTTATGGAACCGGCAATAAAAAAGTCAATTTTTCAAAAAAGTCGAATTTCCCAAATTTTGTTTTTGTTGTCCTAATTGCACATGACACACTATAGCCATATTTACGCAACATACCTTATCGTAAAGGAAATTTTCATACCTTTCCAACGATGTATAAAACATTTCTCAACTCGGATTCTATCTACTCTAAAATTCATTTACACTTCATTAAACTCTATATAAAAATGTCTATTTGTGAAATGGAACCTTATATGGGGCCTACACTAAAACATTGATAGATTTGCCCAGGGTTTACAATACAAATGTGTTAGAATAAAAAAAGGTCTCCTGCCAAAGTTTAAAAAAATTGGAATAAAAATATGTGTTTTAGAGCGAAAACACTTCGCATCGGCGTGCGTTTATATGTATATTAGCTACTCCCAAAATAAAAAAGCATTTTAGTTTTGTATTATTTGATTTTATTCTCTACCAAATAATCTAAGGTATCAAAATTTAAAAGCTCTTTAATTTGAATGGCATCGGGATCGTCCTTATCTATATCGTCACATATTTTTGGTAGCCATTTAGTTCTGATGCTGTATAGTACCGGATCAGACGATAACAATAAATATTGAAGTAAATCATAATTTTGGTTAAATTTGGTGCTCTTTCGGGTATTGAAAAGCCGGAACTGTTTAACATCTCTATTACGGGATTCCTGAGCTTCTTCTGTAAGTTCTCCTAACGGAAGTATGTTGTATTCCACAATTTCCTTGCCATGATGTAAGACTTTATGTACTGTCGGTGTTAAAGCTTTCCACGAATATAAATCAGATAAAATGTTTTTTGTGTCATTACTATAAGCTTCAAATTTGGTTGAATTTATCATCTTTTTGCTATTGATTACAGCCAAAATCACTTTGAATCGTCTTAGCAAGTGTTCATCAAGACCGGTTATTTTAGATGTCGATACGGGGTCCTCAAAAAACCGCCTTGCCGAGTTGCCATCATTTGTGCTTCCGTATCCGTAAAGAGGTTTATCTATTATAAGTCCCTTTTGTTTAAACTCCAACTGGATTCGATTCTTCTCTTCCTGCCTCATTTTGTGAAGATCTTGGTTGTTTCTAGCAGAGACATCGCGGTTTCCAGGGCTAGTCCGATATTTAAGGTCATACGATAAATGCAAACAATACTCCATGAATCGAATTCTACAGTGCAGGGGCGAAATACCGAAATTGAGCGCATTTTCGTTTACTAAATTTTCATCAGACTTGTCCTCGAATTGCCCATTCTTCTTGCCACAAATATTGCATCTCCAATTGGACATAACGCCAGTTAATGCGTTTGCCACCTTTCCATCGATCATAGTGAGTTGTAGTTGAAACGAAACTTTTATATTTCTTCCCAATTGGTTTATAACAATCATGGGTAATGCAGCAATTTCTTCCTTTATTTCGTTCACCAAAGATCGTGTTGTGTTCCGGTCTTCCTTTGTATACTCAAACCGAATTGGGCGACATAAATATTTTGACCCAGGTGTTCTATTTATCCATATATCTTGAAATGCATTTTCTTTCGATGATGAAGATTGGTCCTTGTACAATCTCATTCTCAATGGTACTAATGATGCCATGAAAATTGATGCGAAGTTGGTATCTATTTCTGTTTGTTGCTTATATTCGGAAAATCCAGATGATCCATCACAACCCCATTTGCTGATCAAAACCACTTCGGAATTATTACATGTGTTCAACTGTTCTTCAGTAAAATTAGAAATAATTCTAACAGCTGTATTTTCAACAAGATCAGCAAGTTTCACTCTTGCTTTTAATTCGTCCACGTATATATTTGATGGCACCATTTTCGTCCTGGTGTTGTACAATTTATGTTTTGAGGGTAAACAACCCCATCCTTTTTCACGAAGAGCCTTCCTCATTGTTGAGTATTTGTTTCTTGAGAGGCCTAGGTTCAAAATCAGGGCCAGTGCATCTTCCTCCGTGAATTCTGTAGTCGATTTTGGAGTTGGAATACTTTCTACCATTCTCTTTACCCTTTTCGGAGATGCTAATGGTAAAACATCGACAATTCGTCCAACATTTTTTGGTTGTGTTTTTAACAATGCTGTTTTGAACGTATCTTTTATTAAATTTGGCGGATGTGCCGCCAATAGTTCCTCTTGTTTTTTCTTTTTGGTTTTCTCCGTAACTTCGTCGTATGCTTTGCTAGGCCGGCCGGGAATCAGCGGTTTAATTTCAATAAGTAGATCCGATTTCAGCCACTTCTCATACATTTTGAAAAACTTGATTTTTGCGAATGAACATTCTGGCAACCTTCTCTCAAATGATTTGTAGAATTTTTCAAGTTTGTCTAAAGCGTCTTTATTTAGCCTTATTCCATATATGTGGTCCAAAGTGTAAACAAGTTCCTTAAATGACTCCGTGTATGATTTGGAATCATTTTTGATGTCCCATACAATTTTCGAAAGAGTGGAATACTTCAGTATGACTTCCATAACTTATAAATGTCCTTTACGCCTCTACAAAATATAATGAAGAAAATTTGGATTTTGTTCAAATATTTATGCAATATATTCACAATTAATGACCCATTTCAGGTATCAGACGCAATCGTAAAAAGGGGTCCAAAGTGCCTCTTTTTACTTACTCTTCTATAATTATTTACCTGGACTCGAATTTGGTTAAAAAAAATGACAATGAATTTTTTATGGGTAGGTTTTTTCACATTCATTGATACGGTGGATTTCCTGGGAATTCGACATAGCGAAACAGGTAACATTTGTCTGCATCAAATCTTAACACAAATATATATATATATGCAGGTATATTTCTAGGTTACTTTTTATTCAAAAATCATCAGCTTACATTAAAAATAGATGTAGGTACTATACAAACGCACGCCGATGCGAAGTGTTTTCGCTCTAAAACACATATTTTTATTCCAATTTTTTTAAACTTTGGCAGGAGACCTTTTTTTATTCTAACACATTTGTATTGTAAACCCTGGGCAAATCTATCAATGTTTTAGTGTAGGCCCCATATAAGGTTCCATTTCACAAATAGACATTTTTATATAGAGTTTAATGAAGTGTAAATGAATTTTAGAGTAGATAGAATCCGAGTTGAGAAATGTTTTATACATCGTTGGAAAGGTATGAAAATTTCCTTTACGATAAGGTATGTTGCGTAAATATGGCTATAGTGTGTCATGTGCAATTAGGACAACAAAAACAAAATTTGGGAAATTCGACTTTTTTGAAAAATTGACTTTTTTATTGCCGGTTCCATAAAATGGAATAGAATAGAGATATTTCCATGATTCTTTTTGTGTTTTGTAGAAGAAGTGTTACCAAATAAAAGTTTATTTAACATCTTTGCAATAAAATGTGACGTAATACTTGTTTTTTAGCAATGAATATAGCACTACTTGAAAATTGACTTTTTTCAGTATTTTGATCGCTACGATCTCATTTATGGCTAGGATATGGCGAGACATACCTTAAAATGTTGGGAACATTTTAAGCTTTCATTTAAGTTCAAAAAAAGCGAAAAAATCCCCGTGGAACTTTTTTTCCAGTGAGAAACTTTTGAAGTTTAGTAAAAAAATTGGCCATTTTGGTCTTAAGATAACGGTGTTGTTTGATATCGAAATTAGCCAAATTAGCACTTAAAACTTTTCTTAATACCTCGACTTTGTGAAAATGGAAAGAAATGATAATGCTTTGATGGCCAAAGTTTGCGAAAACTTAAAGGAAATGGGAGTATCTTTTTTGAAAAATTTTGCAATTTTTTGACAAAAAAAATATTTTTCATATTGAAAACGATGCCATTTTTAAACCGCCAAAGATATTCACGTGATTCCTTTTGTATTTTATGCACACATATGCTGGCATAATTTGTGTGAAGTATGAAGTTTATAGCTTTAAAATTGACGGAGTTATTTAAAAAACACTGAAAAAAACCAAGGCCAAATTTTCATATTTTAAAATTAAACAATTCATAACTCCTTAACAGTACACGATGGCATGGTACTTTATGCATAAGTTTTTTAGATCTTGTCAAGCTCTTTCTCTAGAGTCCTAAATCATGTAAATCGGTTGAGTAGATCAAAAGTTATGGCCCCCAGAAGCTTGGAGAAGTCAAAAGTGGTCAACTTTCACACCCTGTAGCTCACCCTGTATTAAAGATATGGACCAACAACAGCACTTTTCTGAAAGCCTATGTCCTCCTCTACAAATGTCTAGAACATTTTGTATGGCTAAAATCAACAGATAAAAAGTTGTAGACTTATTTCCAATTTTTTTGCCATTTGGCCCACTGTGCGACATCGGATAAAAAATGCGCGTTTTATGGCCCCAAAATCTAAAACCGAGAGATCGGTCTATATGGCAGCTATATTCAAATCTAGACCGATCTGAGCCAAATTAACAAAGGATGTCGAAGGGCCTAACACAACTCACTGTCTCAAATTATAGCAAAATCGGCTAATAAATGTGGCTTTTATGGGCCTAAGACCCTAAATTTGTGGATCAGTCTATATGGCAGCTATATCCACATCTGAACCGATCTGAGCCATATTGACGGAGGATGTCGAATGGCCTAACACAACTCACTGTCCCAAATTTCAGCAAAATCGGATAATATATGTGGCTTTTATGGGCCTAAGACCCTAAATCGGCGGATCGGTCTATATGGGGGCTATATCAGGATAAAGTCCGATATAGCCAATCTTTGAACTTTACCTGATTATGGACAGAAAAAGAATCTGTGCAAAGTTTCAGCTCAATACCTCTATTTTTAAAGACTGTAGCATGGTTTCAACCGACAGATGGACGGACATACGGACATCGTTAAATCGTCTTAAAATTTTACGACGATCCGGAATATATATACTATATAGGGTCGAAAATGGATATTTTGATGTGTTGCAAACGGAATGACAAAATAAATATACCCCCTATCCTACGATGGTGGGTATAAAAAGTTTCTCTTAAAAACCCATGTCCAAACTGAAACTTTTGTAGACGACATGGAAGTGAGAGCAGAGACAACGGAGGACATGTTAAGGCTTTTGATGATAATACATTTTCCACAGGATGCGAAGGCACTCAAGGAGACACCGGAATCTTGGAATAATGCCATTGATCGAAGGTTTATAATTACGCAATTTATGGTGAAGGAATCCTTGAGGAGCTTCAAACCATTTAAGTCACCCGGACCTGATGGAATATTTCCGGTGTTACTACAGAAAGAGGCAGACTATCTGGCTCCTCATCTGGCCAACATTTTCACAGCGTGCCTGGGACTTGCATATACCCCGAAAGCCTGGCAGGAGGCAAAGGTGGTATTTATACCCAAGCCCGGCAAGAAAAGATATGCGACACCAAAGGCCTACAGACAGGCCTCAGAAATATAAGCCTTACGTCCTTTCTTCTCAAAACCATGGATCGTAGTGTGGACACCATTATAAAGAGTAGGACATCCAGAGAACTGCTCAAATACAAACAGCATGCCTATGTCAAGGGAAGGTCGGCGAGGACTTCCCTGCACGAGGTTGTGCATAAAATGGAAGAATCCTTTGATGCCAAAACGTACACACTGACGGTATGCATTGACATCGAGGGGGCTTGTTACAATGTGCGGGCCGACACACTAATCCAATCCTAAGATTAGTACCGGGTGGACCCGGTCCTTAAAGACTGGATGAACCATACGCTAAGGAAAAGGTGGATAAATTGTGTGTCCCTTGACATAAATATAAGAGAGAAAGTGGCACAAGTCACCCCACAGGTGGACGGACATTTTATCGCCACTTCTATGGTTGACCACCACAAATGACATATTAAGGATGCTGAATGAGGAGGGATTTGAACCCGTCTGCTATACAGCCGATGCTATAATTCTTCTAAGGGTAAGGATCCGAACCAGCTATGCAGAAGGGCCGAAAGGATCTTGCATATGGCATATGACTGGGCTAAAACCAGAGGTCAAAATGTTAATCCAGAGAAGATTGAAATATGCCCGTTCGCGAGGAAGACGAAGGTGGGCCAATTTAACGCACCACGTTTCCTTAATAAGACGATTTCGATATCTGACAAGTTTCACATTCAGGAGTGTACTGAGAAGGCTCACAGATGTAGGGCACTATGTAGATGGGCCGTAGGCTCGAAATGGGGCCTGAACCCGAGGATAGTTCACTTGCTCTACAGGAGCGTGATCAGACCAATACTTACTTAGGTTAGGTTAGGTAAGAGTGACAGTCCTTTACAAACCCCGTAGACAATGTTTAGTCCATTGTGATACCACAGCAACGGCAGTCCAAGGCTTCTGGTAATCCAAGCACGCTACCTACTCGGCTACCGGTGCGCTCTAAACACTTACTTACTTACGCCTCAGTAGTTTGATGGACTACTATGGAGAAAAATTCCAACATATGGACCATACAACAGGTACAGAGAACATGTTGTCTTGGCATAGGCGGCGCGTTTGTGACCACGCCCATCACGGCACTGGAGACTGTTCTAGATGTCCGACCCATTGATATACAGATTAAGTGTGAGGCAGCCACTAGGGCTATGAGACTAAAGGCGATGGGAGAATGGATTGAGGATGGCAGCAGCTCATACCATTGCGAAATAATCGAGGCGATGATAGGAAACTTGGATGGAAGGGGAGAGGTTTCCGATCGCATACCAGAGATGAACCTTGAAGTCGAGCGCGAGGTACTGCTGCCAGCGGCACCGTCTTGGACTGACGGAACCCTAGTATTGCCATCTGGAAGATCATGTTACACGGATAGATTAAATCTTGATGACAGAGTGGGCCTGAGGCTCTACATTGAGAACCCAGGGACTGAGGTCTGTTTTAGACTGGCTGGCCATAATACGGTCCTACAGGCGGAGATCCGGGTAATCACGGAATGTGTGAGGTGGTGTGGTGCTAACGCGAGGACGTCAAATGTGAACATCTTTACCGACAGTAAAATTGCCATAATATAACAATAACAACCAGGAAGAACGCCTTCTCTGAGGAAGGCAAAATCCGCATCGTTGGTTGCCCGGCTATAACGGAGTAAGGGGATTGACACGTCAGAAGATGAAGGCGGTAAAGGCAGTCTGAGTTAAGGGCGTGGGCGACGAATGCACATGCAACCCTGTGAAAAAGCGAAACTGTCGGTAGGACGGCGAAAATCTTATGAGGGTTTCCAGATTTTGAGAAGACGAAGCTATTACTGATAGGAAGTAAGTAGAAAATCAGTATAGCTTTTGAAAGGAAGTAAGAAGGAGATCAGTATAGCTTTTGATATCATAACGGGGACACATAGGACTGCGAGCTCACTAATATAAAATGGGTGCGGTTAGTGATAGCATGTGTAGGGCATGCGGGGAAGATGATGAGACGTTGGAGCATTTCCTTTGTCATTGCCCGGCTTTCGCGTCTAACAGATACCGCCACTTAGGTGAGGACTCAATATCAAATATGAATCACCTTGGGGGAGTGGCATGGAAAACACCAAAGGATTTTTTAAGTACCACGGAAATGCTAACTTAGATTTTCTTTTTATACCCTCCACCATAGGATGGGGGTATACTAATTTCGTCATTCTGTTTGTAACTACTCGAAATATTCGTCTCAGACCCCATAAAGAATATATATTCTTGATCGTCGGGACATTTTATGTCGATCTAGCCATGTCTATCCGTCCGTCCGTCGGTCTGTCTGTCAAAAGCACGCTAATTTCCGAAGGAGTAAATCTAGCCGCTTGAAATTTTGCACAAATACTTCTTATTAGTGTAGGTCGGTTGGTATTGTAAATGGGCCATATCGGTCCATGTTTTGATATAGCTGCCATATAAACCGATCTTGGGTCTTGACTTCTTGAGACTCTAGAGGGTGCAATTCTGTTCCGATTTGACTGATATTTTGCACATGATGTTTTGGTATCACTTCCAACAACTGATTTAAGTATGGTTTAAATCGGTTAATGTTTTGATATATTTGCCATAAAAACCTATCTTGGGTCTTGACTTCTCGAGCCTCAAGAGGGCGCAATTCTTATCCGATTAGAATGAAATTTTGCAGGACATGTTTTGCTATGATATTCAACAACTTCGCCAAGTATGGTTCAAATCGGTTCATAACCCGATATAGCTGGCTAGCTGGGGACTTGACTTCTTAAGCTTCTAGAGGGCGCAATTCCTATCCGATTGAAATGAAATTTTTCATGACGTATTTTATTCTTACTTTCAACAACTGTATCAAATAAGGTTTAAATCGGTTCAAAACCTGATATAGCTGCCATATAAACCGATCTGGGATCTTGACTTCTTGAGCCTCTAAAGGTCGCAATTACTATCCGATTGGCCTGAAACTTTGTTCGACGGATCCTCTCATGAACATCAACATACGTGTTTATTGTGGTCTGAATCGGTCTATAGCCTGATACAGCTCCTTTTACTTCTTCGAGGTTACTTTTTTTGTAGTTGGAGCGCACAACAATTACTGGGTTAGGTGTATGGCCATAACATTGCTGGATTAGGTGTATGTCCATAGTGGCATGGGGCTGATTAATATCTGCTCCCTCTTTTAAACCTAACCCTATACATTAATGATTCATATTTATACCCAAAATAGAGCATCTGAACTGCTCTATTTTGAAAGACTTTAGCGTGATTACAATACATAAGATTTATGAGTGGAGAGGACGTGTCTTTAATTCGCTCCGCACCAATATCTCTGCACCTCGTAATAAGTATTTAGTAAACAGGAATATTTTTAACCGGTTGTTGGTCTGCGTCTGTTTCCAGTTATGCGGTAATTCTAGAACTCGGGAGTAGACTCAGAATGCACTTTAAACACCCAACAGTTACGGGTCTTTGAAGTACTTGTTAAGAGGGTTAAGGCTCCAGGCTAGCCGACGGGAAGCCGATCTGCTCGAGCGTTTGACGAAGACTCGTATTTCATCTCTCGAGGACAAGACCGGTCTAATATCGTCTTCGCTGGCTTTTTGCCAAGACCATCGGTCTTCTCTGGAAAAAACGTTGGCTGTTTTAAGCATGAGCAAAAATTTGCACACAATCTTTGTTTGTCCATAGGCAGGTTAAGCTCGAGGATGGGCTATATCGGACCATATCTTGATATATCCCCTATATAGACCAATCAGCCGATTTAAGGTCTTGGGCCCATAAGAGGCATATTTATTGTCAGATTTTGCTGAAATTTGAGACAGTAAGTTATGTTAGGCCACTTGACATTCTTTTTCAGTTTGGATTAGATCGGTCTAGATTTGGATATAGCTGTCATATAGACCGATCTCTAGATTTATGGTCTTGGGCCCATAAAATTCGCATTTTTTGTCGGATTTCACTAAAACTTGGAACATGAGTTGTGTTTGACCCTTCGAGATCTTTGGTTAATTTGGCCTAGATCGGTCCAGATTTAGGTATAGCTGCCATATAGACCGAACCCTCGATTTATAGTCTTGGGCCCATAAAAGCCGCATTAATTGTCCGATTTTTCAGAAATTCAGTATAGCGAGTTGTGTTTTAGGCTCTTCGACGTCCCTGTGCAATATGGCCCGGTTCTGTTCAGATTTGGGCATAGCTGCCATATGCACCGATCTCCTGATTTAAGATTTTAGGCCCATAAAAGGTAAATTTTTTAACCGATTTCGCTGAATTTTAGCAGAATGAGTGTTAGGCCTTCGTACCGAGTATGGTTAAGACAGGGCTATATTTAGATGCAGTTGCCACATATCGATCTCCCAATTTAAATTCTTGGCACACAATAAAATCACTTTTATTATTCGATTTCGCTGAAATTAGAGACAGTGAGCTGTAGTAGGCTCTTCGACATTCGTGTTCCTTTGGTGCAGATCGGTATATGGATATAGCTGGCATATACATATAACAAACTCCCCATAAAGTTCTTAGGCCCATAAAAGGTGAATTTTGTAACCGAGGAATTTGGTACGGTTGTGTTAGATCCATAGGTGAGTTGTGATAGACCCATAGCGAAATTTGTTCCAAAATTTCTGAATTTTCAGCAAAAACAACGTCGCGTGGTCATCGCTCAGTAGCTGTTGAAAATCGTTAGCAACGATCCAGATTATCTCAAAAAGATCATAACTGGTGGCGAATCACTGGCTATGACATTGAAACCAAAGCCCAATCATTCCAATGGAAACGTCTACAAGAGCCAAAACCGAAAAAGCACAACAAGTTCGGTGAAATGTGAAGGTTTTGCTCGCTGTTTTTTTTTCTACTGCAATGGCATCATTAATTCTTGCCACAAGGTCGTACGGTCAATAGGGAACACTACCTTGGAGTTATGCGCTGTTTGCGCGAAGCAATTCGTCAGAAAGCACAGAATGGTGGAAAAACTAATCGTGGATTTTGCACCATGATACCGATCCAGCACACACATCGATGCTAGTGCGTGAGTTTTTTTTTCTGTCAGCTAACACGCAGGGGATGTCCCCTATGAATGCAATGCATTGCGTTGACGAGAGGAAATTTGGATTTGGAGAGAGGAAAAGGATATAGATATTTGTCTTAAATCTTTGGATGTCAAAGTGGGTAGGAAAAACATTAGCCGGAAGACGAACGGTTCGGGCGAAATAAGAATTCTCTCTATAATGCATTGTGCGGTCCGCTGGCCAATCAATTACAAACGGGTGTGAGTTCCTAAAATGTCCAGTATCCCTGACATACATCCTTACATCAGGAATAAGAAGACGAATTTCAGACGAACATACACCATGAAAGTACCGATAGAACAGCACCAAAGAACCCACATTGCGACGATGATGAAAGGAGGCAATAGAATTGGATAACCCACTATCCCCAATCAATGCCATCGCTCTCCTCTGTAAACGGTCCAGTAGCTCCAGGGATGATTTTGAAGCTCCAAAACAATACCCTTATCATGACTCAACCAGCGTGTTCACCCGACTTTGCCCCCGCAGACTTTGGCCGCTTCCCAAAACTGAATACGGTTTGCTACGATTGAGGGGATGAAAGAAAACTCCAAACAAAAGCTGTTGGCTATACCAAAAAGTGTGTTTCAGAAGTGTTTCGTGGATTGGAGAAAACGCTGGCTCAAATGTTTTTTGTCCAAGGGGTATTACTTTGAAGGGGACAAAACAGTTATTAATGAATAAATAAAAACTTTTTGAAAAAAATTAAAATAACGGTTATTTTTATCTCCTTTTCAGATGGAGCCCCCGCTCCACCCGCATTGTATTTCTCCATCATGTTTTTTTACCAGGTCTTACTTTTTCCTTTTCCTCCTTTCCTCGATAGGGTGTCACAATGGGTCGGACTGGCCCTTCGAATTAGCTCACCTTTCGTGGTGGGCTACCCAATCAATCTTAACCTAAACCTTCAGCACAAGCCGGCACTGTCCGGCGTGTTTCTCATCTTAAGGAATATTTACAACTTTAATTAAGGCAACCATAAATTTTGAATTTTTGCATTTTTGAAATATGTGCTGCATTTAAGGCAATGAATGCATTGACTCCGGAGGAGTTTCGTGTGCTGGTCTCGTTCATTGGGGTAGACAGTTTATGGGCTCCTGATATGTTGCAACTTCATTTATAATTTGCATATTACACCAGTGAGAACTAGCACAGAGCACAAAACGTACAACCCGCACGAACCCACCTCTCTCACGTTAGAAAGACAAAAACAGTGACAGAGACTACAAAAATATGCTTTTGTGTGCCGAAGAGGGGTTTTGCCTACAAGCAGCGCTGTTCCTTAACAGAGTGGCGATGAGTGAAGCAGATGGCGAAAACGAATGGCTTAAGAAAGTCATGTCATGTAAGAGGGGTTAATGGGACAGCTGAAAGCGCTTTCAGGAATTTCACAAAAGTGAAACAACAATGGGCTCGAGACAGCCTAAACGGCCCGGACGTTACAACATGCACCAGTCATCAACCATAATGAAATCTCTTGTAAAGAGCAAGAACATTGCTGCCGGACGCACATGCACTATCATAACACACAAGCAATGGTGAGTTTTTGCAATCCTCCACCTTCTACGAAGGGACGAAGGAAGCCGTTTTGGTATGTTGTACTTTCAGCTGCTGTAGAAAGAATTTGGTTCTTCTTTTTTTTTTTGCAGGCATGGTTTACGCGTGCTTTCAATATGTTCTCGCTTTAAAATGCGATTATGTGACAGAAATGCAAATTGAAGATTGCTATGAAGTCGGCTATACGACTGTGGATTAATTCATTCAACAACAAGGCAGCTGTGGCTGAGATTCATTCATGAATTCGTTAAGAAATTTAATGAACAAATTGTAGGGCCCTTCATTGCAGATTTTTTTACATATAATATTAAAATGAGGAAGATTGTCGACGCAATTGCAAATTTGTTTTCTCAAGCGCTTCTTACTTTCGATTTAGGGTAGGTTAAGTTGTCAAAAGGTACCACCGTAGAACAGAGGTTGGCATGTCCGCCTAAGATGGTGAACGCCTGGGTCAGAATCCTGACCCCTTATCATTGAGCTTAAACTTGAATCGGACAGCACTCATTGATAGGTGAGAAGTTTGCCGCTGTTCCTTAGTGGAATGTTCATGGGCAAAATTTGCATTTTTACCCATCACCGTAGGATAGGGGGCATATTCATTTAGTCATTATATTTGCAACACATAGAAAATCAATTTTCGACCCTTTAAAGTATATATCTTTCGGCTCGTCGTGAATTCTAAGACGATTTAACCATGTCCGTGTGTTTGTCCGTCTATCCGTCTGTCCGTCCGTCTTTTGTAATCAGTCTACAGCCTTCAAAAATAAGGATATTGAGCTGATATTTGGCACAGATACGTCTTTTTAATGCACGCTGCTTAAGTTCTTGAACTGGCCAAATCGGACCATATTTGGATATAGCTCCTATAAAGGGTCTAATGCCCATAAAAGCTTTATTTTTTACTCGATTTCGTTGAAACTTGAAACAGTCAGTCGCTTAAGACCTCCCGATATCTGACCCAAATATGGTTCAGATCGGACTATATTTGGATATAGCTGCCATATCGGCAGATCTGCCGATAAGGGGTCTGAAGCCCAAAAAAGCTTTGTTTATTACCCGATATCCTTGAAATTTGAAAGAGTGGCTAATTTAAAGCCTTCCAACATATGACCTTTATATGGTTCTGATCGGACTATATTTGGATATAGCTGTCATATCGGCAGATCTGCCGATAAGGGGTCTGAAGCCCATAAAAGCTTTACTTTTTATCCTATTTCACTAAAATTTTAAACAGTAAGTTGGTTTAAGCCTCCCTACATCCGCCCAAATATGTTTCAGCTCTGACTATATTTAGTTACAAGCCGAACCGAGCCCGCTCCGCTGCGCCTTCTTTAACTCTCTAATATCCTTTTAGGGTAGGGACACTTCGCCCTGAATGCGGATATCGAATTCGTGCCATTGTAGCCTATGACGTTCAACGAGGTAGAATCCTGGCGAGAACATCGAACAAAGCGGTGTTTATCCCATCTTAATGTTGGCGACATTTGCGAGGTACAATGCCATGCATGTTTATTTAAAAAACTTTCCCCAAAGAGGTGTCGCACTACGGGACGCCGTTCGGACTCGGTTATAAAAAAAGGTCCCCTATCATTGAGTTTAAACTTAAATCGGAAAGCACTCAATGATGTGTTAGAATTTGCCCCCTCTCGGTTCTTGGTGGTAATATTCTTCCTTAGGGTAATGTTCTCATTGGGGGAGGGATTGCACCTCAGACATTTCGACTCAAATATGGAAAAATCAAATTCGTGCTGCACTTCCAAATCCCTTTAATATGAGCGCGATATTGCCATGGCCGGTAAATATGAACCGTTTAAAAGGTGTTTTAGGGCCGGACGGCCACCGGCACTTTGCACTGAAAATAGATATCAAATTCGTTCTTTATTAACAACGGAAATAAAGTTCAGTTAGGGGGGGCGTACCCCAAAACACTTGGCTCCAATATTGGATATCAAAATCAGTTTTCTACCCTCAAATACCTTTCATTTGAGCCCCATATTGTCATAATGGGTCTAAAACCCATTTGACGTATCTTTAGGAGGAAAAGCGTCACCTAGACTTGAAAGCAAATTTTAATTTCATATTCGTAATCTACTTCCTAATACTTTTCATTTGAGTCCCATATAACCATTGTCGGCTAATATGCCCATTTGGGGGTGGGCGACCTCCCATTACTTGGACCGAGTGTTTAATGCCATATTTGTAATCTACTGCCTAATACTTTTCATTTAAGTACCATATTGACATGAACTTCGAATAAATCTGTTTACACGATTTATTGGGGTTGGAGAAGGGGACCTGCTGGGTACTTGGACCCAAATTTTAATACCATATACGTATTCTGGTCTCCAATACCTTTCATTTAAAACCCCTATTGTGCCCATCGGACCACTTTCGGATATGGGTGGCGCTTTAAAGAAAGGGGAAGGGTCCGCCTCCACCCGATATCTAAAAAATATATAGATTATGTTTCCTTACAGACAAACGTACACAATCTATGAAAATTAAAAGAAAATCGGTTCAATCAAGTATAATATCGTCCTAAGGGGTCTAATGGCGATTTTGACGGGTGGCATGACCCCCTATACATCGATCTGATTTTGTATGCCAGATTCGAAATCTACTCTCGAATAACTTTCATTTGAGCCCCATATTGAAATGAACAGCCAAGATGTCTGTTTGGGGGAGTTTTGGGGATGGGCCGGCCCGATGGGTACTTACACTCAAATTTTGATACCATTTTATTTTACTCCCCAATACCTTTCATTTGATTCCTATACTGTCCCGATCGGTTCACTTTTGATTTTGTGTTTGTTTTTGGGGTATCGGTGGAGGGTCCGCCCCCATCCCTTATCAAAAAGTTATAAACCCTGTTCCTACTTCCTGACCACATTCGTAATCTATTCCAGAATACCTTTCCTATGAGTCCCATATTGTCATGATCGTCAAATAAACCTATTTTAAGGGGTTTTAAGGCTGGGGCGGCCCCCCAGGTACGTGGCCACAACTTCTATTATAAAATTCGTACTCTACTCTTGAATGCCTTTCATTTAAATCGCATATTGACCCGAGCGGTCCGCTTTTTTTTTTTTGGTAGTACTTTTTATTGTAAGGGGGAGGACCCTCCCCCCTCTCGATATCAAAATATTTATATATAACAAGAAGTTGAATTTTATATATAAGAAGAATCTGCCATATTGACCGATCTAAGGGCCTAGAACCCATAAAAGCTGCATTTATTACCTAATTTCGCTGAAATTTGAGTCAGTGAGTTGTTTAAACCATTCGCAATCTGACTCAAATATAGTACATATGGGAATGTATTTGGATATAGCTGTCATATAGACCGACATGCCGATTAAGGGTCTGAAGCTCATAAAAGTTTTATTTATTACCCGATTTCGTCGAAATTTGAAATAGTCAGTTGGTTTAAGACTCCCGACATCCCATCCACATATGAATCAGATCAGACTCTATAGATATAGTTGTCATATAGACTGATCTTCCAATTTAGGGTCTCAATCCCATAAAAAGTAGATTTATTATCTGAAAATGTTACTTGTATACAAGTTCTCGGGACCTGAATTAAATATGATAGGACCAGCTACTATTAAGATATAACTACGTTTATAGTAGTGGAGTTATAATAAATTAGGATGATTGTTATATCCTTGTTTAATTTGTTCCAGATCGGGCCAGATTTAGTTATAGGTGCCATATAGGACGATCTCCCGATTTAAAGTCTTGGCCCGATAAAAAGCGCATTTATTATCCGATTTCGTTGAAATTTGACGCATCACGATCACGAAATGCGTGAAGTGGTGTGGTGCTTACGCGAGGAAGTCGAGTGTGAACATATTTACCGACTATAAAATTGCCATAACCACAACCAGGACGGTAAGGTCACGCACAGTCTTGCAGCGTAAGAAGAAGTCTAACGCCTATTCCGAGGATGGCAAAATCCGCATAGTTTGGGTGCCGGGCCATAACGGAGTAATGGGATATGAAAGGGCAGATGATTTGGCGGTGAAGGCAAGAGGACTGCCGTCCATAAACTTGGTTAACCCGAAGCCTTCCGAGCTACCTTCGACGCAGTCCGAGTTAAGGCAGAGGGAGACGAATGCGCATGCGAAATTGTGGAACAGCGAAAATCCTTTGGGTGGGTCCAGATCGTGGGAAGACGAGGCTATTACACGAGGTTTTACTATCGGAATGACGAAAGTAGTATACCCGCATCCTATGGTGTAGGGTATAATACAATAAAAGCGGTGCGCTATGTTTGTATGTAAACTATAGGATCAACAAGTAAAAAGGCGTTAAGTTCGGCCGGGCCGAACTTTGGATACCCACCACCTCGGGTATATATGTAAACCACCTTTCATAAAAATCCGATGAAAATTGCCCATAGCAGTTATATCGAAATATGTTCCGATTTGGACCAAATACTAATAAGTACAAGTCATTGTTCAATTGTGTATAACAAAATGTTGTTTTTTTTGTAGCTATATCTTAAAATAAACCGATCTAAACCATATACAACATAGGTGTCGAAAAGCCTAATATAAGTCAATGTGTCAAATTTCAGTTAAATCGGATTATAAATGCTTTTTGGGGCCAAGACTTTAAATAGAGATATCGGCCTATATGGCAACTATATGCAAATCTTGATCGATCTAGACCAAATTGCAGAAATATGTGGAGGGGCTTAACTTAACTCTCTGTTCCCAAATTTTGGCAACATCGGACAATAAATGCGCCAATTCTGGACCAAATTAGCGAAAGATGTCGAAGGACCTACTACTGTCCCAAAATTTAGCAAATGGGATAATAAATGTTGCTTTTATTGGCCTAAGACCCTAAATCGGCGGATCGGTCTATATGGGGGCTATATCGAGATATAGTCCGATATAGACCATCTTCGAACTTAACCTGCTTATGGACAAAAAAGAATCTGTGCAAAGCTTCAGCTCAATAGCTCAATTTTTGAAGATTGTCGCGTGATTTCAACAGACAGTCGAGGTCAAATAACTGTGGAGGACGCCTTACCCCGAAAACCCACCAAAACGAGCATGTTTATCAATTGAGAAAATATGAAAATATATATGAACGAAATTGATATAAAAAATTTAACCCAAGTTTTGGTTGGCCCGCCTCACCCACATAAACCGCCCAAGATAGATATATAATTGCGGCAATATGGGTATAAAATGAAAAGGTAATTAGAATATGAAATTTTTATTAAAATTTGGGGTTAAATTCCCCGGGGCCGTATTCTTCTAGTTACGGCCAGTGTACACAGACACACAGCAGATGTTTTATTGTTTCCTATTCCTCGACTTTCCTATTCCTAGCTGTCATGACGATGTGAGACTTGCATTCAAGCCAAACACAGCAAGACAGCAGAACACTTCAAGTTTATATTCGGTCACATTATTTTGTTCCCAGTCTTTGTCCCAAGTCTGTGCCCCGGCACCCATACCATATGCATTTTAGACCGTTCAGGCATTTAGTTGAGAGAACTGCAAGATTCAAGGGCTGTTTATACCCTACACCACTACTGTGGTACAGGGTATTTTAACTTAGTGCATTTGTTTGTAACACCCAAAAGGAAGAGAGATAGACCCATTGATAAGTATACCGATCGACTCAAAATCACTTTCTGATTCGATTAAGCTATGTCCTTCTGTCTGTCTGTCCGTCCGTCTGTCTGTCTATGTTAATTTGTGTTCAAATTACAGGTCGCAATTTTCATCCAATCGTCTTCAAATTTGGTATGGGCATGTTTTTCGACATAGAGGCGAAGCCTATTGAATTGGAAAAAATTGGTTTAGCTTCCATATATATGTTGGTCCGATTTGCAGTTATAATGCAATAAAATGGCCATTTGTTAACCGATTCTCTCGATATTAGGTTGGATTTTCATATGACTCTCAATATTACTGGTGAATTTTATAGAAATCGGTTCAGATTTGGATATAGCTACCATATATATGTTCGTCCGATTTGCAGTAATAGAGCAATAAAATGGTCTTTTGTTAACCGATTCTCTCGAAATTCGACAGGAAGGATTTTTTTTTATGATTTTCGATATTAGAAGTGAGTATTATAGAAATCGGTTCAGATTTAGATATAACTCCCATGTATATTTTCCCCCGATTTTGAGAAATATTGCAATAAAATGACCATTTGATAACAGATTCTGCCAAAATTTGGCGGGAAGGATTGTCTTATGACTCTCGACATTACTGGTGAATGTCATAGAAGTCGGCTCAGATTTAGATAAAGCTGCCATATATGAATATCGCCCGATTTCCACTCCAAGAGCCTCCGCAAGCGCATTTTTGACCAATCTTGCCAAAATTTTGAATAACGCTTTCCTTAACGACTACCACAATGTCTGAGAAGCTTGCTCGAAATCGGTTATATATATGTTCGTCAGATTGTCAACCGTTGTTATTACAGTTTGAACATATTTGCTCAAAATTTGATACGGATTGTTTAATAACCCATCTGAAAACATCCGCTGAGGTTCATCAAAATTGGTTCAGAATTAGATATAGCTCTCACTTTTTATTTATGGGGTAGGTGTAGGGTATTATAAAATCGGCACCGCCCTGGTTTTGAGATCAGAAATACGTTCCCAGATATTTAATAGCTCTCTCAATTAATTCCCTTCTTTTGTGCTCAGTGCCCTGTTGAAAGGCCACAGAATCTTTCGCCCAATGTTGGTCTTTCCCTGGCCAAGCAGGGGTTTTGAAAGAATCTTCGACTTGAGTCATAATCCGATTCCAATGTCTTTCAATATTAGCCTGTCAAAATTTTCCATTGAGCGGCCTTCCGAATTTTGAACAGTTGGTATTTACCTTACTGCTGAAGATTACAGCATTAGGCCGAAATTTTAAATCTTGTGTAGTGATGATAAGATGATGATGTTCACAGAGACCCTCAATTCAAGACTCTTATTTAAATCTAAATCTTCTTCGCTAATTTTGTTAACAAAGGTAACAGTAAACTGTATTATTAGGTCATAGGTATTCAAGAATTCTAGGCTATGAACTGTGATGAGAGTTAGCTTCGTAATCTGCCAGTATTTGTTGGAGTTCATGTCGATAGGAAGTGCTTTTCACATTTTTCTCAATATTTTGGCATATGAATCATCATATTCAGCTTTAAAAAAAAAGGTGAAGGTTAAAAGTTAAGTTAAAAAGTATCCATCATGATGAATGTTCTTTAAAAAAAATCAATAACTTATACACTTACACGGATTCTAATACAATTCTTATGCTACGTTGAAATATGAACTATGACTTAAAATGCACCGTCAAATACGTACCTAAGAACACAGCGACCCTTTTTCGGCAAGGCCAGAGAATCGATAATCCCTCAATAGCATGACTTGTACATGTGTATGTGTATGTGACTCCATTATGCAAACCATTGTGTAAAGTAGAACCTTCGAAGTATGTAAGTCAAAGAAATATGGTTTCAATGTTTAAGCCGCTTTATTGAATGTTTTTGTTCTACGAATTGCGATGATTTATGTTTCGTTTTGATAAATTATTATTACCTGACATAAGCCACAGCGAGCGTTAAGTTGATGTATGGCAGAGTACCACGCAAGCCAAATATTTGTTGGCTTTCCATGGATAGAGGTAATGAAGTGAACAAGAACAAGAAGCGAAACGAACTGAACTGAACCGAATAGAACCAACTATGCTGAATTATCCAACCACTAATGTTTAAATGTAGGGCGCCAAGAAGAAATCGACATGGTTGCCCAAATTATAGATTTGGCAAATTAAATAAATTGAAAGAGTTGTAGAGTTATTTGGGACAGCGAGACACCGTCAAGCAGAACCGAGGAATTACAGGGAAGGATCAATGTTTGCCATTCATGACAAATTTCACAGAAACTGGCAGAGCGTAAAAATGACAATTTCATCCGTCTACAAAGAAAAGAAGCCAATAAGTGCTTGATGTGCCACAATTTATCATTAAATTGAGTAAACAATTTTAAGGCACATTTTGTGTTGAGTGAAAAGTTGAATATAATTATGGATGTTAAAGGAAGGCGTTCTGTTTTATCTCAGGCACTTTAAAGCGCTCCCTAATTTATTTACAAATATTTGATTAACATTATCATCAGTATACAGCTAAATATAACCGTATCATGTTATCCGCCCCTCTTAGAGGTGTTGATGCCTTGGCACCTGTAGTCGGGAGTAATGCTACAAGCACACAACTAGTCGTCAGCATGACAAATGAGGAAGAGACGGATAAACCATAGGTATGCGCATTGCATCTCCAGCATTTAAGTAATGAAACAGTCATCGAAGCCGAATCGAGAGATGAAACGAAATGATGGACAGCAATCTGGGAGCACGACGAAGGAAACCGAGGAGTATGCACCGGCAGCGTAATCGGGCGAAAGTGCAGGATGGTGGCAGGGGATAGAACTGAAATTTCAATCACTTCTACGCAAGCTGGAAAGAGAATCAGAACTCTCGAAGAGCTTATCACTTCTAGAACGCTAAAAAAGATAGAAAAAAATTGTGGGAAGACCAAGCCAGCCGACCAATGGAGACTCCTAACAGTGTTCTACGAAGAGAGACAAAGTCGGACCAGGAACGAACAGAGCGTGCACCATGAGTCCCCATGGAGTACTGTGACATCCAAAAGGACACCAGAGGCATAACGGAAGGGGAAGATGGCCTCTAATGCGCCAAAATGGCCAGCAGGCACAACTGAGACAAATTAACGTATGCAATCATCCATATCACCACTTCATCTGGTAGGATTCTACCAGTTCATCAGTCACAAGTGTAGAAAATGGTAAATGAGCGAATTTTTGAACATGTGTTGAACTCTGAAAAAGGTCTATCCATACAAGTTATGAGTTGCGAGTATAAAGCGGACATGTTACCGTTGAATTTTGCGTCAGCAGAATGAATTCATACTGTAAAAAAGCTCGTTGAAAGTATCCTCACTCCCTGGGGCTCAAAGCTCGACCTGATGAGACGATGGGCATCCCCCAGCTCACCACGGCGACGGTGTTCATCAAGGGATGGGGCCACCAGATTCGCGATGGAAACGTGGTGGGATTTTTACTCAAGCAAAACCGCGTAGATACGGAAGGTCATCCACAATGAGGGGAAGCTGGAACGAACTCTCTTTGTAGTGGGCATTGAGCAAGTAAGCAGTGATCCTCATATTGAGACATCAAGCATTGCAATGGCAGGAGATTCAATACCGCCTAAGGAACATGGGGCCAACGACGAGACCATCTTCGAATTTCGCAAAAATGGGAAAAGTAGTATAAGCAAAGGTAATGCAAATGTAAATTTGCCCATTAAGGAACTGGGGCAAACATCTCACATATCAATAAGTGCTGTCCGATTCAGTTTTAAGCCAAATGATTAGGGACCTCCATGTTATAGCCGAGTCCGAAAGGCGTGCCGCAGAGCGACACCTCTTTGGGGAGAAGTTTTTACAAGGCAAAGTACCTCACAAATGTCGCCAGCATTAGGAGAGGAAAACCACCGCTGAAAATTTTTCTGATGTTCCCGCCAGGATTCGAACCTAGGCGTTTACCGTCATAGGCGGACATGATTACATCTGCACTACGGTGGCCTTCCGCAGCGCAAAGGTCATAATATTAAAATATAAGGCAATGCAGGGATGAAAGACTCAACATAAAGAATAGGGGCCGCACGATAGAACACTGCAAAAAATCCGTCACGCATCCCGATCTCACCATTCTCGACCCCAAGGCCTTGAGCGCCGCCATACTGTACACATAAATACTGAGTTTTGTGGGCGGTAAATACCTTACCAGAATTTCTCTTGCGGCGACTGTAATGGCACAAACCCCTGCCTGAAAGACCGTACACTCCAAACAATTCGCCACGCATCTCGACCTCACCATCCTCGGCCCCTAAGGCCTTGAGCACCGTCATACTGCCCACATAAATCCTGAATTTTGAGGGCGGTAAATACCATACCAGAATTTTTCATGCGGCGACTGTATTGGTACAGACCGCCCGGCGCAGTTCCTAAAAGACCGTACACTCGTCCTGCAGTCTCAGTGAGTGACGGAGCATTGACCCCCAATCTGGTCCCTGACTCCATGTTGGAGCCATCGGTGTAGATCAAGGTCACATCCTCCTCAACTACAGCATTCACTCTTTATTCACCCTCCCAGGAAAACAAATCGCGAATGCCCTCACCCCAGTTGGCACTGGTGCCAGGTAGTCGGAGATCCTTTTCACAGTCTATCCTCCGCATCCATGACACCCAGAATCGAACTGTGGCCGCAACCATCCTCCTTCAGCATTCCGAGCTCCCGCAGCCTAAGCGCGACATTGGCGACAGAGTTTCGAGTATAGGCCTCAATGGGTTGCATAGCCATCATCGCTTCCAGGTCTGCCTGCGGTGCGGATGCCAGTGCCTTCTGGACCTTCTCGAACTTCCTCACACCCGTCCTCATCTCTACGGCCTTCCACCATACCAGTGCTTCATAGGTCAGTACTGGTCTCACGATGGCCGTATACATCCGAAATATCATCTTGGGGTTTACCCCCACATCACCGATCTTCTCAATATACGGAAAACTAGGTTAGGCAAAGATCCTTATACAAGCAAAGATCCTTATATTGAAACATCAGGCAGTACACTGACAGGAAACTCAATGCAGTCTACTTAATGCGCCCGTGCCATCGTCGGGCCCATGTTCATTACCGATATCGTCAAGATTCGGAAGACGAGGGAAGGAAAAGTTTCTACTATTAAAACATCAGGCAGTGCAGTGACAGGAAACTTAATGCAGCCTAAGGAACGAGGAGCAGACGATGAGACTATCACCCACTCCCAAGAAGCCCATCTAATGGAGGACCAATGGCAACCCAGATAAACCTCCACCGAAGCGAGACTGCTACACACGCTCTTATGGAGAAAATCAGTAGGGGCAAGATTTATATTGCCATAATTAAAGAGCTATGGATGATCCGGACCTAAGTTATTACACACGGCAGCTGAAAGCTTTTCTACGAATAGGTCAATAGCGACAATGAAGCCTCCCATATGAAAAAGTTTCTCTCAAAAACCCATGTCCAAACTGAAACGATAGCAGACGACATGGGAGTAAGGGCAAAGCCAAGGGCGGACAGTTTAAGGCTTTTGATAAAAACGCATTTTCCACATGATATGATGGGACTCACGGAGGCATCCAAATCTTGGAATAATAAGACTGATCGAAGGCTCATCATTAGGTAAAGGAATCCTTGAAGAGCTTCAAACCATTTTAATCACCCGGACCTGATGTATTATTTCCGGCGTTACTACAGAAGGAGGCTTTTCTGGCGTCCTATCTGGCCTCTATTTTTACAGCGTGCCTAGAACTTGCAAGAGTAAGGGTGGTATTTATACCCATGACCGGCAAAGCAAGTTATGCGAAGCCAAAAGCAGGTTTTGAGTAGAAAAGCGTCCTTTCTACTCAAAACCATATAAGGTATTGTGGACACAATAGGAGTAGGACATCAAGAGAACTGCTGAAATTCAAACAGCATGCCTATGTCAGGGGAAGGTGCCCTGTACGAGGTTGTGCAAGAAATAGAAGAATCTTTCGATGTCAAGACGTATGCATTGGCGGTATGCATTGACATCGAGGGGGCTTTTAACAATGTGCGGACCGACACACTGATCTAATCCTTAGACAGGTACCTTAGAGACTGGATAATTCATATGCTAAGGAACCGAAAGACATATTGTGGGTCCCATGACGCATATATAAGGGAGATAGTGGCACAGGGCACTCCACAGGGGGACATACTATCGCCACTCCTATGGGTGACCACCATAAACAACCTATTACGGTTGCTGACTGAGGAGCGATTTGAACCCGTCTGCTATACAGACGATGTTATAATACATTAAGCTATGCAGAAGGGCCGAAAGGGTATTGCATATGGTTTATGACTGAGCTAGACCCAGGTGTCCCAAAGTTAACCCAGAGAAGACTAAACTCTGCCTGTTCACAAGGAAAACCACGTTTCCTCAATAAACCGATTTCGATATCTAACAAGGCCAAAAACTTAGGAGTGATTTTGGATAGGAAACTTAATTGGAAGTGTCACATTGAGTAGCGTACTAAGTAGGCTCACAGATGTGGAGCACTATGTAGACGAGTCGTAGGCTTGAAATGGTGAGAGGCAGCCATTGCGGCTATGAGACTTAAGGCGATAGTAGAATGGACAGAGGATGAGAGCAGTTCATACCTTCGCTGTATAATCGAGGTGACGTTAGGAAACCTGAACGTGATGGAAGCAGTTTCTTATCGGATACCTGAGACAGTACTTGAGGTCAAGTGCGAGGCACTGATGTCAGCGGCACAGGGCCATTAGGTCACGAACAGTCTTTGAGTGTAAGAAGGAGATTAGTGCCTTCTCTGAAGATGACACGATCCGCATCGTTTGGGTATGTCCCAGCACCAGCAGAGTATGGGAGAATGAGAAAGCAGACGATTTGGCAGTGAAGATCAGAGGACTGCTGAATCGACTCAGTCCGAGTTTAGGTCGTGGGCTTCGATCGCGCATGTACTACTGTGGAATAGCGAAACAGTCTGTAGGACGGCGAAAATTCTAAGGGGAAATCCGGAGAAAGGCGAAAGGAAGTTTGAAGGATGTCAGTATAACTTTCGGTATCATAATAGGACACATAGGACCGCGAGCGCACTTATGCAAATCGGTGCGGTAAGTGATAGCATGTGTAGGGCATGTGGGGAAGATGATAAGGCATTGGAGCATTTTGTATGTAAGTGCCCAGCTTTCGCGGCCAACAGGCACCGCTACTCAGACATGAGTAGTGCTCGAAGACATGAGCCCCGAAGACATGAACCTACTTTGGGGCGTGGTATGGAAAACAGTTAAGGATTTTGTAAGTAGCACGGAATTTCCAACTCAGATTTTCCTTTTCGAGGTTACGTTTTAGTATGTACAGCGCACAAAAAGCCCACTACTGGCTAAGGTGTATGTCCATGGTGGCTTGGGATGGATTAACATCCCCACCATTTTTTCAACCTAACCTATTATTTCAGTTGTGATTATCCCCTTTCTAATGCTGGATACATTTGTGAGGTATACTGCCATGTTAAAAACTTCTCTACTTAGTGGTTTCGCAATGCGGCACGCCGTTAGCTAAACTTTGATCGGTCTGCACTCATAGTTATGAGAGATGTATACCACTCCCCTAAGGTGTATCATATCTGGCATGGTGTACGCATCTAAGTACCGGTGTCTTTAGTCGCGAAAGCCGGGCAATGACATAGGAAATGCTCCGACGTCTCATTATCTTCCCCACATGCTATCACATGCCCTTCACATGCTATCACATGCCGCACCGATTTTATATAAGTGAGCTTGTAGTCCTGTGTCCCGTTATGGTGCAGAATGCTATACTCACCTTCTTCTTACTTCCTTTCAATAATAGCCTCGTCTTCTCCCAATACAGATTTCCCGATGGGACTTTCGCCGTCCTATCAACCTTCGTCGCCCAGGCTCTTAAATCGGTCTGCGTCGACTCGAAAGGCCAAGTTTATTGACCGCAGTTCTTTGGCCTTCACTGCCAAATCGTCTGCTGTTTCATTCCCCCTTACTGCGCATAGAAATGATCCAACGTCTCATCAACGAGCTCATAGTCCTATGTGTCCCGTTATAATGCAGTATACTATACTGACCTCCATCTTACATCCTTTCAAGAATAGCCTCGTCTTCTCACAATCCAGCTCTCCTCATAGGATTTTCGCCGTCCTACCGAGCGTTTCGCCATTCCACAATGTTGCATGCGAGTTCGACACCCACTCCCTTAACTCGGACTGCGTCGACCCGAAAGGCTTCGGGTTAACCAAGTTTATTGACGACAGTCCTCTGGCCTTCACCGCCAAATCGTATGCCCTTTATTTCCCCTTACTCCGTTATGACCCGGCACTCAAACGATGCGAATTCTTCCATTCTCAAAAAGTGGCCTTACCTTCCTGATTGTTATTGCCCTTATGGCCATTTTACTTTCCATAAAGAGGTTTACGCTCGATGTCCTCGTGATAGTAGCACACCACCTCACGCTTTCCGTTATCACCCGAATCTCTGCCTGCATTACCGTATTGTAGTCAGGATATCTAAAACACATCTCAGTCCCTGGGTACTCAATGTAGACCTCCAGGTACACGCTGTCGTCAAGCTTTGATCCATCCGTGTAATATGATCTTCCAGACGGCAATACTAGAGTTCCGTCAAACCAAGACTGTGCCACTGGCAGCAGTGCCTCGCACCCGACCACAAGTGTCGTCTCAGGTATCCGATCGGAAACCTCTTCCCATCCTTCCAGCTTTCCTATCGTCGACTCGATTATACTGCTGCTCCCATCCTCAATCCATTCTCCCATTGCCTTAAGTCTCATAGCCGCAGTGGCTGCCTCACACTTAATCTGTATGTCAATGGGTCGGATATCTAGAATAGTCCCCAGTGCCCTAGTGGTCCTCATCGTTCCGCCTATGCCAAGACAACATGTTCCCCGAACCTGTTGTATGGTCCCTATGTTGCACCTTTTCTCCATAGCAGTCCACCAAACTACTGAGGCGTAGGTAAGCATTGGTCTAATCACGCTCCTGTAGTGGTAGTGCCAATGAAATATTTTCGGATTCAAGCCCCATTTCGGGCTTACTGCTCATTTTCATAGTATCGAACAGTATGTTCCTGAATGTGACACTTCCAATTCAGTCTAATATCCAAGATCACTCCTAAGTATTTGATCTTGTCAGATATGGAAATCGTTTAATTGAGAAAACGTGGTGCGTCAAATTGCCCCACCATCGTCTTCCTCGGGAACTGGCATGATTTAGTCTTCTCTGGGTTAACATTGTGAATCCTGGGTCAAGCCCAGCCTTATGATGCCATATGCAAGACGCTTTCGGCTCTTCTGCACAGCTGGTGCTATAACATCGTCTGTATAGCAGGCGGGTTCAAATCCCTCCTCAGCCAGCATCCGCAATAGGTCATTTATGGTGGTTACCCAAAGGAGTGGTGATAAAATGCCGCCAGTGGCGTGCCTTGTGCCATATCGTGCCATTTCTCCCTTATGATTATGCCATGGAACCTGCAATTTATCCATTTGTTCCTTAGCATATGATTTAACCAGTCTCTAAGGACCCGGTCCACCCGGTACTGGTCTAAGGTTAAATCAGTGTGTCGGTCCGCACATTGTTAAACGCCTACTTGAAATAATAAGTCCCCTATATAGACCGATTGGCCGATTTAGGGTCTTATGCCCATAAAAGCCACATTTAATATCCGATTTTGCTGAAATTTGGGACAGTAAGTTGTGTAAGACCCTTCGACTTCCTTCGTCAATTTGGCCCAGATCGGTCCAGATTTGGATATAGCTGCCATATATACCGATCCTCCGATTTAGGGTCTTAGGCCCATAAAAGACTCATTTATTATCCGATTTTACTGAAATTCGGGACAGTGAGTTGTCTGAGGCCCTCCGACATTTTTCTTCAATTTGACCCTGATCGGCTCAGATTTTAATATAGCTGCCATATAAACCGATCATCCGATTTAGGGTCATAGGTCCATAAAAGACACATTTATTATCCGATTTTACTGAAATTTGGGACAGTGTGTTGTCCTAGGCCCTTCCGCATCTGTATTTAATTTGGCCCTGATCGGATCAGATTTGGATATAGCTGCCATATAGACCGAACTCTCGATTTTAGGTTTTGGGGCCATAAAACGCGCATTTATTGTCCGATGTCGCTCAAATTTGGGACAGGGAGTTATGTTAGGCTCTTCAACGTCCTTCTTCAATTTGGTCCAGATTTTAATATAGCCATATAGACCGATCTCTCGATTTAAGGCATTGTGAGTTGTGTTAGGCTCTTCGACATTATCTGCAACTTGGCCCAAATCGGTCAAGATTCGGATATAGCTGCCATGTGAACCGATATCTCGATTTATAGTGTTGGCCCCATAAAAGGCGCATTTATAATCCTTTTTCACTGAATGTTTATACAGTGATTTATGCCGGGCTTTTCGACATCTGTGTCGTATATGGTTCAAATCGGTTTATTTTTAGATATAGCTACTTGAAAGGTGGTTTACATATATACCCGAGGTGGTGGGCCCGGCCGAACTTAACACCTTTTTACTTGTTTTTTTGTTTTTTTGTTTTTATCGTCGGAGTAGATCTAGCCGTGTTCGTCCTTCTGTCAAAATCACGAGGCGGTCGAACGCGTAAAGCTAGCCTCTTGAAATTTTGCACAGATGCTTAATATTGTTGTAGGTCGTTGGGGATTGCTAATGGGCCATATCGGTTCAAATTAAGATATAGCTCTCACATAAACCGATCTCCCGATTTGACTTCTTAAGCCTCTGGAAGCCGCAATTTTCATCCGATTAGGCTCAAATTTTGCACGTAGTGTTCTGTTATGACTTTCAACAACTGTGCTGGGTACGATCCGATTCGGCTTATTTCCTGATATAGCTCCCATATAAACCGATTTCCCGATTTTAATTCTTGAGCCCTTACAAGCCGCAAATTGTGTCCGATTTGGCTGAAATTTTGCTCATAGTATTCGCTTACGATGAAGGCTACCGTAGCGCAGGGACTTTCATGTCCGCCTATGACGCTTAACACCTGGGTTCGAATCCTGGCGAAACAATAAGAAAAAAATTTTTAACAGTGGTTTTCCCCTCTTAATGTTGGCAACATTTGTGAGGTACTATGCCATGTAAAACTTCTCTCCAAAGAGGTCTCGCACTGCGGCACGCCGTTTGGACTCGGCTATAAAAAGGACGCCCCTTATTATTTAGCTTAAAACTTAAATCGGACTGCACTCATTGAAATGTGAGAAGTTTGCCCCTATTCCTTAGTGGAATGTTCATGGGCAAAATTTGCATTTGCCTTCTGTTACGATTTCCAAGAACTGTGGTTCAAATCGGTCTATAACCTGATATAGCTCTAATATAAACCGATTTGCCGCTACAAGCCGCAATTCTTTTTCGATTTGGCAGAAATTTTGCATGTGGTCTTCTGTTAGAAGTTTCAACAACTGTACTAAGTACGGTCTAAATCGGTCTATTACCTGGTATGGCTCCCATGTAAAGCGATTCCCGGATTTGATTTTTTGAGCCCCTGGAAGCAGCAATTTTTGTCCGATTTGGCTGAAATTTTCCATGCTTTCTTCTGTTACGGCTTCCAACAACTGTGTCAAATACGGTCCAAAGCAGTCTGTAACCTGATATAGCTCCCATATAATTCAGTCTCTCGATCATCGATATTCGGTTCCTGGAAGCTTTAATTGTTGCTGGTTTGGTAGAAGTTTGGTATGTAGAATAAAATTATGTCCTACAAATAAATTTATTTTGTATAAATTTTCATCAGAATCGGAGGGTTTTCAAGATTCGGCCCGCCCGAACTTAGCACGCTTTTACTTGTTACTCGTTCTTACTGTCAGAAGTATACCCCTTTTGTTCATGGGAAAATTTGCAATTTTTTTTACTCGAACTTGAATATGCAATATTAGCAACAAATATTTACTCACCATAACAAACAATCAACAAATTTACGCATCACAAAAAGTTAGCAATTTTTGCCCTCAAAGCATTTAATTATCATTTAAATTGTGTTTGTCTAAAATCGACAAATATTATTTTTAACTGATGTTGGTATTACATCATACCAATACTTTATAAGGATTAAATTATTAAAATTTTCTTTTGCCTAACATTTGATGGCATTAATTTTAAAAAATTCCATTACATCATAGTCTGATCAACATGACGGGAAGAAAGACACTCACACACACAAATAGACATTCTGTTAGCCTACTGTTACCATGACATTTTTGGCTATTTGGCATTTGACCCCTCACACAATTCCTCTTTGCCTGAATGGCCTTTCTTTTGAATGTTTTGCAAAAATGGAAAACAAATTCGATGAAATATGCTCGGCGAAGTGTTCAAAGAAATTTTCGAGGATAAAAGTTGGTGTATCTTTTGAGTTGCATGTTCGGGGCGCAAGTAGATTTTGCAACAACCATTCAGGCAGTCAGACAAACAGGCGGACAAAGAGTATAAGAGCCAGTTTTATGTATCATTGTCACACAAGCTGAATTTGGGTTATGGACTCTTTGCCCAACATCAGCAACGACACTGCGACGACAACGTTAACAACATGGGCCATAGTAACGACTACGGCAGACACATTTACAAGGGACAATTCTTTGGGAAACAAGCATGTTTATCCGTTTTTCATGTAGTCACTCGCAACTTCATGTTTTCATTTCTGACAATGTTTTTGTAGGATAAAACGACCAACCGAAGCAATCAGCTAAGAAATGGGATGGTATCAAAATCTTTCCATAAAATCTACTAAATTTAAAAACATGCATCCGAGATTATGACTACATATAACACCATAGTGCAGCCCCATTAATGTCTAGCATCCATGATCCTTATTGTTTAGGATGGGATTATGTTTGTGACGAGAACTGCCCACATCTTAAATGGTCACTTTGTGGATTAGGGTATCATGCAACTGCATCACAGTGACATTGTTGACAAGTATTTGCCAGATCCTCATGGTGGATGAGTGGCAGGGGATAAACACACAAAACTTCCAATTCAGAATATGAAAATAAGTACAGTTGAACTTCTTAAATCGACCTAAGCGCAAAAATAAGCACAGTGGGATAAAAAGGAAAATATGGTAAAAACTTTACCATTTTGAATGGTTATGGCTGAGGCAAGCCTCTAAATCAAATCTTCATTTGTGGTTAGATTTTCAAATTTTAAATTTTCAGAAAATGAAAATTTTGAATTTTGCAAACAAAACTGTCCTTAAACCAGTAAAAATGTGTTTAGTTCGTCCGGGCCAAACATTGGATACCCACCACCCCTGATATATATGTAAACCACATTTAGTCAGAATCCGGTGAAAAATGCATAATTAATGCCCCCATAGCAGTTTTTTCGAAATATGGTCCGATTCTGACCAAACTCGACATTGGTATTGAGTGGTCTAATAAGTACAAGTTATTGTTCATTTTTGCAGAACAAAATATTGGTCTTTATGGTAACCATATCCAAATATAGACCGATCTAAACCATATACGACACGGATGGCGAAGAACCTACCATAAGGCACTGTGGCAAATTTGAGCGAAATCGGATTATAAATGTGCCGTTTATGGGGCCAAAAATTTAAATCGACAGATCGATCTATATGGCAGCTATATCCAAATCTGAACCGATCTCAGCCAAATTGAAGAAGGATATCCAAGGCGCTTACACAACTCACTGTCCCAAATTTCGGCGAAATCAGACAATAAACGCGACTTTTATGGGCGCAAGACCTTAAATCGAGAGATCGGTTTATATGGCAGCTGTATCCAAATCTGGACTGATCTCAGCCAAATTGAAGAAGATTGTCGAGGGGCTCAATTTAACTCACTGTCTCAAGTTTCGGCGAAATCAGACAATAAATGCGCCTTTTATGGGCGCAAAACCTTAAATCGAGAGATCGGTCTATATGGCAGCTATATCTAAATCTGAACCGATCTGAACCAAATTAAAGAGGATTGTCGAAGGACTTTACACAACTCACTGTGACAAATTTCGTAGAAACCAGTCATTTAATGCGACTTTTATGGGCCCAAGGCCTTAAATCGAGTGATCGGTCTATATGGTGGCAATATCCAAATCTGAACAGATCTGCTCCAAATTAAAGAGGGACGTCAAAAGGCCTAACACAACTCACTGTCCGAAATCGGACAATAAATGACACTTTTATGGGCCCAAGACCATAAATCGAGAGATCGGTCTATATGGCAGCTACATCCAAATCTGAACCGATTTAAGCCAAGTTGCAGAAAAATGTCAAAGGGCCTAACACAACTCACTGTCCCAAATTTCGGCGAAATCAGACAATAAATGCGACTTTTATGGGCGCAAGACCTTAATTCGCAATATTGATCTGGGACCCCATAAAAATATATTTTCTGGATCGTCACGACATTTTGATTCGATCTAGCAATGTCCAGCCTCCCTCCGTCCGTCTGCCTGTCGAAGTCACGATAGCGATCGAACGCGTAAAGCTAGCCGCTTGAAATTTTGCACAGATACTTAATAATGATATAGGTCGTTGGGGATTGCAAATGGGCTATATTGGTTCAGACATAGATATAGCTTCCATATAAACAGATCTCCCGATTTGACTTGTTGAGTCCTTACAAGCCGCAATTTTTGTCCGATTTGGCTGAAATTTTGCATGTAGTGTTCCAATTACTATGTCAAGTACGGTTCGAATCTGTCCATAGCCTGATATAACTTCCATGTATACCGGTCTCTCGATCATCCATGTTCGGTTCCTAGAAGTTCGGTTCCTAGAAGTTCCTTAGAAGGTTAGCTTGTGTGGGTTGCCCACCGTAGGTGAGTTCACTCTATGTCCTGTTTGGCCCATTGTGATACCCTTGAAAGAAAAGGAAGAGAAAGAAAATGTGAAACCTTGGGCTAGAGGTTATACACGAATAAAAGGAGAATACTGTAAATAGTGGACCCAAGCGGGGGTGGAGAGCGCTCATCCTCATTCAAACACGCATGTACCCACGCCGGAGCTTATGGCACCCCCTGTTGGAACCATCCTGTTCCGTCAACAAATCTCAGGAGACCCAACAGAGGTACGTTCGCAAAATCACGCAGATTGCTGAAGAAATTGCTCCCCAGAAATGAGAGCCTAAGTACCTGAAGACCCGGACAAAAACACAGCAAATTCTCGTAGTCTCCTCCTCATCCTCAACTAGGCAACTCTTGCCGAATTCATTGTGCGGTATTCCAATGCGTGCCACCATGTGGCCTATGGCACAGCGACCGGTTATAACCCCTGTTAAGGTACTCATCGACATCTTATCGGATGTCTGCAAATTCATCGTCCTCCTCCGGTCGATGACAGGCCAGAACGCATTTGAATCCGGCAACCATTCACTGAGTCCCATTTTACCACCGACCCGCCGCTTTGTCCATCCCCTCTACCGTGTTCAGTAGCTCGACCGGTGGCTGGGATGCCCGGCGCAGACGAACCCCTCCTGGAGTACTCCTCCGCCTTCTCATTTCCTGGAATCTCATCATGTCTAGGAACCCATGTCAGCGTCTCATCGTGGTTTTGGAGCCTATCCAGGGATTCCAACGAATCCTCGACCCCAAAGACCTTGAGCGCCGCCATACTGTCCATATAAATCCTGAGTTTTGGAGCGGTAAATCCCTTACCAGAATATATCTTGCTGCTACTGTAATGGCACAGACCTCTGCCTGAAAGACCGTACACTCGTCCGGCAGTCTCAGAGACATACCGATATTGAGTGCGTCAGAGTAGATCGAGGTCACATACTCCTCAAGCATTCGCTCTCCATTCCTCCCTCCCAGAAAAACGAATGGCGCATGCCCTCATCCCAGTCGGCACTAGTGTCAGGTAGTCGGAGATCCTCCTTAGTCTACCCTCCTCATTCATAACACCCAGTATCGAACTGTGGCCGCAACCGTCCTTCATAAGCATATCGAGCTACCGCAGCCTTAGCGGCCCAGTTCCGAATATAAGCCCCAATGGGCTGCATAAGAAGCATCGCCTCAAGGCCTGCCTGCGGTGCGCTACTCAGAGCCTCTAAGACCCCGACGCAGGCCAGTCCCTGGACCTTCTCGAATGTGTCCTCTTCTCCACGGCCTTCTACCATGACAGTGCTCTATAGGTCAGTACTGGTCTCACGATGGTCGTATATATCCAATAATTCATCTTGGGGGTCACCCCCATCCGCCACCGAACATCCTTCGCCGGAGGATTTGCACTTAAATGGCCGTAGTTGCTACAATTTGCAACTGATCTGCACAATATTTGGAACGGATTGTTTTGTTACTGATCTTAACATATCTGCATAAGTTTTATGAAAATCGGTTCAGATTTAGATATAGCTCCCATTTATATGTATAGCCCTTTGCACATAAATGGCGGTAGAAGCTACAATTTTCAACAGATCTGCACAAAATTTGGTACGTATTTTTATACCAACCACCGTAGGATAGGGGGTATATTCACTTGGTTATTCCGTTTGCAACACATCGAAATACCAATTTCCGACCCTACAAAGTATATATATTTCGGATCGTCGGATCGTCGGACCGTCTATCCGTCTGTCCGTCCGTCTGTTGTAATCGCTCTACAGGCTTCAAAAATTGAGATATTGAGCTGAAATTTGTAACAGATACGTCTTTTTGATGAACGCTAGTTAAGTTCTCGAACGGGTCAAAACGGACCATATTTGGATATATCTGCTATATAGACCGATTTTCCGATATAGGGTCTAATGCCCATAAAAACTTTATTTTTCATCCGATTTTGCTGAAATTTTAAACAGTGAGTAGTTTTAGACCTCCCGATATTCAGATCGGCCTATATTTAGAAATAGCTGATCTGCCGATAAAGGGTCTGAAGCTCATAAAAACTTTATTTTTCATCCGATTTTGTTGAAATTTTAAACAGTGAGCAGTTTTAGGCCTCCCGATATCTGACCCAAATATGGGTCTGAAGCCCATAAAAGCTTTATTTATAACCCGATTTCGCTGAAATTTGAAACAGAGGGTTATCTTAAGCCTCCTGATATCCGACCTATATATGGGTCAAATAGGAGTATATTTAGATATATCTGCCATATAGACCGATCTCCAGATAAAAGGGTCCAAAGCCCATAAAAGCTTTATTTTTGAATCGATCTCGCTGAAATTTGAAGCAGTAAGTAGTTTTATGCGTCCTAACATAGGACCTAAATATGCTTCAGGTCAGACTATATTTAGATATAGCTGTCATATAGACCGATCTCCAGATAAAGGGTCTAAGGCCCATAAGAGCTATATTTTTTATCTGATTTTGCTGTAATTTGAAACATGGAGTAGTTTTACACCTCCTAATATAGGACGCAAATGTGATTCAGATCGGACTATATTTAGATATAGCTGCCATATAGATCGATCTGCCGATAAAGGGTCTGAAGCCCATAAAAGTTTTATTTTTTTTAACTGATTTCGCTGAAATTTAGAACAATGGGTTATTTTAAGCCTCCCGACATCTGTCCTAAGTATGGTTCAGATCGGACTATATGTAGATATAGCTGCCTTATAGACCGATCTGCCGATTAAGGGCCTTAAGCCCATAAATGCTTTATTTTTAAACCGATTTCGATGAAATTTGAAACAGAGGGTTACCTTAAGCCTCCTGATATTCGACTTATATTTGGATCAAATTGGACTATATTTAGATATAGCTGCCATACAGACCGATATCCCGATAAAGGGTCTGATGCGTATAAAAGTTTTATTTTTGAATCGATTTTGCTGAATTTTGAAGCAGTAAGTAGTTTTAGGCCACCCGTTATCCGACCCAAATATGGTAATGATTGGACTGTGTTAAGATATAGCTGTCATATAGACCGATAAGCTGATTTAGAGTCTGAAGCTCTTAAAAGCTTTATTTATTCTCCGATTTTGTTGAAATTTGAAATACAAAATTCGACAGTGACTTATCTTTATTCGACCGCTCAATGTCCTTGTCGAATTTGGGCGCATAAGTAATCCAATTTTCATCGGATTGTGGCGAAAGTGGGTTTACATATATACCCGAAGTGGTGGGTATCCAAAGTTCGGCCCGGCCGAACTTAATGCCTTTTTACTAGTTTTTTCTTTTTTTTCTGGGGCGAACAAATTGATTTTAAGGCCTCCGAGTGATCGGAGTAGCACCGAGTTTGCTAGCTTCTTACCCTTAAACCTAATGTGGAACCATGTCAAATATTCTATAATTTCCTTTTGCTCTTTTTCCAGCTTCTCACGGGAAAGAGACATTCAAAGACATAAAACCGTCTTTGAACAATCCTTGTTAAATTACCAGGAGAAGAGAATGTGTCTGGCATGGCTTCTGTCTCCAAACTAAGGCCTTTTATAAACAGTAGTTGCATACCAATGAGTGCAGTCCGATTCAAGTTTTAAGCTCAATGATAAGGGGCCTCCTTTTTATAGCCGAGTCCGAACGGCGTGCTGCAGTGTGACACCTCTTTGAAGAGAAATTTTACATGGCATAGTACCTCACAAATATTGCCAGCATTAGGAGGGGAAAACCACCGCTGAAAATTTTTTCTGATGGTCCCGCCAGGATTCGAACCCAGGAGTTAAGCGTCATAAGCGGACATGCTAACCTCTGCGCTACGGTGCTAACCTCTGCGCTAAACAGTAGTTACTACTGAATTTTCTCCCTCGGATACTTCAACTGGTTATGGGAGCGTATGGGTAATTAATTTGACATATTCAATACGTATACGTTCCGGTGGACAGTAAAGAGTAAAGAAAATGTATGGGTTGATTAGGTATGGTCGCGGAACTTAAGTTGCGTTAACAGGAGATAAAACTATAAAATAAAATTTAGTAAAAATTTGGAAATCTGACCATTGGCAACTCAACTGAAGTTGGGATGCAATCTAAAATCCACCCCCATTAACTACAAAAGAATCGGGATAGAGTGAACTTATTGCAGCATGGCTTATTCACTCTATACAGATAGTTCACAGCTAAGGAAATGGGTTATGCTAAGTTTTTGAGTATCCTCAGGTATTTTGTATCAAATACGGGACCAAAAAAGACAGCAATTCTATCAAATAGACACAACTACGTTAAGCAAGTATTTTTATTCAATAATGTTGCAGTTAATCTTGTTTTTGTCGATGTACTTTGTCATTTTTCTTAATCTCTGACTCCATTACATTTCTAGTGCCAAATATAATTTTTGCACAAAAATATTAACTACCAATTGATGTCAATTACAGTAACTTTAAATATACCACTCTGCCTTGCCAAAAACTTTTCCTATTTTTCATCATTAACCCCTCTGGCTTAATATAATAGTCATTAAGATTGGAACAACGTTGCGCCTTTTTCCCGACCAACTGTTAAGTTATGCATGTTACCATACATCATATTTAGACAGACACAAGTTTCGCACCTTTACGCACATTGCTATGTAGCTCATTAGTCAAAATTGTGATAGTTTCAAAACAAATATTAGTCATTCTGTCTCCTCTGTACATCACCAGGCGACAGGGTAAACGTGGCCAGCCAACAGAATTCTGCTGGATATTAGCAATTCATTTTTATTATATTGGCCATACCGGTCTCGTATATCGACTACAAGGTAAACAAGACTTTTAAATTTCCATTAAAACTCGCATAAGAGCCATTAAGTTTTATAAACTCGTAACGTGCTATAAAATGGGGTAATTTGATGACGGTTTAGTGGAGCCCAGCAATGTTGGTCTTTAATATCTTTAAAAGGGGCGACAAAAACCAACAAAGTCAATCAAGTGTATTTTGTATATTGGCGAGTATAGCAAACAGATGATGCAATTAATCATGAACGCACATTCCAGGAAAATAGGATGAAATTTTCACAATATCATGAAAACATCCTTTAAAGTGGGCAACAATTTGGAGTGGAGTTATGAGGGGGGCTTTAAATTGAATTGAATAAATTAATAACATGATAGATTTTTATAGACATCACCATTGAATAAATCGGAATATTGATCTGAGAGTATATAAAGTATATATGGTTCTGATTGTCTTGACATTCTACGTCGATCTAGGTCTGTCCGTTCGTCTATCAGTATCACGATAGCATTCGGACAAATGAAATGGGCCAAAACGGTTCAGATTTGGATTTAGCCCCCACACAAACTGGTCCCTGATTCTTCTTGAGAGGCCTCAATTTTCATTCGATTTAGCTAAAATGTTGCACCATGATTAACGCTATGACTTTCAACGTTTGGACCAAGTATGATTGTTCGTCCTAAAAATCTAAGACGATCTAGCCATGTCCGTCCGTCTGCCTGTTGAAATCACGCTACAGTCTTTAAAAATAGAGATATTTAACTGAGTTGTTGAAAACGTTGCACTGATTTTATTTTGCCGATAGGCAGGTTAATTTCGAAAATGGGCTATATCGGACTATATCCTGATATAAACCCCATAAAGACCGATCCGACGATTTAAGGTCTTAAGCCCATAAAAGCCACATTTATTATCCGATTTTGCTGAAATTTGGGACAGTGAGTTGCGTTAGGCCACTCAATATTTACTTGCCATTTGGCCCCGATCGGTTCAGATTTGTATACAGTTGCCATATAGACCGATCCGCCGATTTAAGGTCTTAAGCCCATAAAAGCCACATTTATTATCCGATTTTGCTAAAATTTGGGACAGTGTGTTTTGTTAGACCCCACGACATCTCTCTGCAATGTGGCCTAGATCGCTCCAGATATGGATATAGCTGCCATATGGACCGACCACACTTATAATCCGATTTTGCTGAAATTTGACACAGCGACTTACCGATTTAAGGTTGTGTTAGACTCTTTCTCATACCCACCACTATAGGATGGGGGTATACTAATCTCGTCATTCCGTTTGTAACTACTCAAAATATTCGCCTAAGACACCATAAAGTATATATATGTTTAATCGCCTCCACGTTCTGAGTCGATCAAGCCATGTCCGTCCGTCCATCCGTAAATCTAGCTGCTTGAAAATTTGCACAGATACTTCATAGTAATGTAGGTCACTTGGGATCGCAAATTAGCTTTATAGGTTTAGATTTAGATAAAGCTCCCATATAAATCGATCCCCCGATGTAACTTCTTAAATCTTTACAAGCCGCAATTTTTGTCCAATTTGGCTGAAATTTTGCATGTAATGCTCTGTTACGACAACAACTGTACCAAGTACGGTCTAAATTGGTTCATAACCTGATATAGCTCCCATATAAAAAGATCTTCCTTGAGCCCATGGTAGCCACAATTTTTGTCCGGTTTGACTGAAATTTTGCATATAGTGTTCCGTTATGAGTTCCAATTACTGTGCCAAGTACGGATCAAATCGGTCTATAACCCGATATATTTCCCATATAAACCGATCTACCTTTTTTACTTCTTGAGCCTCTGGAAGCCTCAATTTTCTTCCAAATTAGCTGAAATTTTGCACAGTGTGTTCGCAATTTTTGTCCGCAATTTTTGTCCGATTTGGATGAAATCTTGCACATAGTGTTCCGTTATAACTTTTAACATTTGTGCTAAGTACGGTCTAAATCGGTGTATGACCTGATATAGCTCCCATATGAAACGATCTCCCGATTTGACTTTTTGAGCCCCTGGAAATCGCAATTTTTCTCCGATTTGACTGAAGTTTTGTACATGGTGTTTTATTATGTTTTTCAACAACTGTGCCAAGTACGGTCCAAATCGGTCACGAACATGATATAGCTCCCATTAAAACACATTTCCCGGTTTGACTTTTTAAGCCCTTATAAGCCGCGATTATTATCCGATTTTGGTGAAATTTTGCGTATGGTGTTCTATTAAGACTCTCAACAACTGCGCATAATACGATCCTATTCGTTTTATAACCAGATATAGCTCCCATATTTTAACAGAATCCCAAGATTCGGCCCGGTCGAACTTAACACTGTTTTACTTGCTTTTTTTTTTCGTATATCTCCTTCACCCATCCAAACAATTTTTTGCACCTTGCAATATTTGCAGCCTCCGCAGCAATTTTACTCAATAAAAGCCGATTTTGAAACCACCTTTGACCGAGAGGGGTAATTTTTGGGATATTTGTAAAAAAGAAATAGGTCATCATTTATTTTAATTTTTTTTATGGACAAAAACTTGCAAAACTCAGAAAAAGACTAGTGAGACATCTTTTTTCGTTTTCTTCTTAGAACTATTTTTGGGCTCCAGCGAAAAAAATGTTTCGGAAATCGGAACACAAAAAAAGATCTGGCGGAGCTAGCAAACGGAAACTAATTATAGGAGCCTAGAAAAAGCGCACGCACGACATCCTAAGGCCTTGAAATTTTTCACACGATCTCGTTAAAACCTCTGCCCTAACCACTTCAAATAGATTTTTCAACGGCATGTAGTTTCTCACATGGCATGAAGTTTACTATTTTTATACCCTCCACCATGGGAATGGGGGTATACTAATTTTGTCATTCTGTTTGTAACAACTCGAAATATTCATCTGAGACCCCATAAATTATAAATATTCTTGATCGTCGTGACATTTTATGTCGATCCAGCCATGTCCGTCCGTCCGTCTGTCTGTCGAAAGCACGCTAACTTGCGACGGAGTAAAGCTAGCCGCTTGCAATTTTGCACAAATACTTCTTATTAGTGTAGATCGGTTGGTATTGTAAATGGGCCATATCGGTCCATGTTTTAATATAGCTGCCATATAAACCTATCTTGGGTCTTGAATTCTTGAGACTCTAGAGGGCGCAATTCTTATCCTATTGGAATGAAATTTTGCACAACGTGTTTTATTATGATTTCAAACTACTGTGCCAAGTATGGTTTAAATCGGTTCATAACGTGATATAGCTGCCATATAAAGCGATCTTGGGTCTTGATTTCTTGAGCCTCTAGAGGGCGCAATACTTATTCTCATCTTTTATTATGATTTCCAACAACTGTACCTAGTATGGTTCAAATCGGTCCATAAAATGAAATAGCTGCCATATAAACCGATCTTGGGTGTTGACTTCTTGAGCCTCTAGAGGGTGCAATTCTTATCCGATTGGAATGAAATTTTACACAACATGTTTTATTATGATTTCAAACTACTGTGCCAAGTATGGTTCAAATCGGTCCATAGCCTGAAATAGCTGCCATATAAACCGATCTTGGGTGTTGACTTCTTGAGCCTCTAGAGGGCGCAATTCTTATCCGATTGAAATGAAATTTTGCACAACGTGTTCTATTATGATTTCCAACAACTGTGCCAAGTATGCTTCAAACCTGATATAGCTGCCATATAAACCGATCTTGGGTGTTGCAATTCTTATCCGATTTTCCTAAAATTTTGTACGACGGATCCTCTTATGACCATCAACATACGTGTTTATTATGGTCTGAATCGATCTATAGCCTGATACAGCTCCCATATAAATCGATCTCTCTATTTTACTTCTTGAGCCCCCAAATTCTTATGCGAATTGGCCGACATTTTACACAGGTCCCCAACACATAATTGAATTGTGGTCCGTACTGGACCATATCGTGATCGCGCAGTGCAAATCTTTTCTTTTATCCTTTTTTTGCCTAAGAAGAAATGCCGGGAAAAGAACTCGACAAATGCGATCCATGGTGGAGGGTATATAAGATTCGGCCCGGCCGAACTTAGCACGCTTTTGCTTGTGTTTTTTCGATTTCTCCCACTGTGCGCCGGTTTGGCCGGCCAAAACGTCACTTAAACGGCCAGAAGTATGTATGGCAGGGTATAACAAAAACCTGAAAAACTAACTCAAATCGCTTATGGTTGAAAATTCAACGACCACCACAGAATGTGGGCGTGACATAGATCATATAGACTCCACATTTTTAAGCGTCTTTTTGATGCACTCATAGTCGCTGGTTCAAATTGTTAGAGTCCTAGCTATTTCATGACATTTCTTTGTGATTAGCTTTCTATCCACCTGAGTAATTTGGAGACAATATGTTTTGGTCTTCGACTAAGGACAACTCCACAGCTTAACTAATTCCTTGTATCAGGCAGCTACATAAAGGGTGATTTTTTTGAGGTTAGGATTTTCATGCATTAGTATTTGACAGATCACGTGGGATTTCAGACATGGTGTCAAAGAGAAAGATGCTCAGTATGCTTTGACATTTCATCATGAATAGACTTACTAACGAGCAACGCTTGCAAATCATTGAATTTTATTACCAAAATCAGTGTTCGGTTCGAAATGTGTTCAAATTTTGACAAATTTTGTTCAGCGATGAGGCTCATTTCTGGTTGAATGGCTACGTAAATAAGCAAAATTGCCGCATTTGGAGTGAAGAGCAACCAGAAGCCGTTCAAGAACTGCCCATGCATCCCGAAAAATGCACTGTTTGGTGTGGTTTGTACGCTGGTGGAATCATTGGACCGTATTTTTTCAAAGATGCTGTTGGACGCAACGTTACGGTGAATGAACACATTTCGAACCGAACACTGATTTTGGTAATAAAATTCAATGATTTGCAAGCGTTGCTCGTTAGTAAGTCTATTCATGATGAAATGTCAAAGCATACTGAGCATCTTTCTCTTTGACACCATGTCTGAAATCCCACGTGATCTGTCAAATACTAATGCATGAAAATCCTAACCTCAAAAAAATCACCCTATATTATGTAACGCTCCACTTTTATGTGTTTTGTGCCGCTTCTTATAAGTTGTTAGGGCGGTTATGTTGGCTTTTTACTTTTCCAGTACATCCGCCTACCCAATGGCGTAGGTACTGCAGCTTCTTTGAAATCGTTTCGATTTTCTTTATATATAATTTGGTTCTGTAGTATGACAATAAACTTACTTATAGCAGAGTTCGTCTTTAACCACCCCTTAACGGAAAACACTTAAATGGTTCAGAGATCTAGTTACCCCTTCCAGGTCCAGCTACCCCAACAGTTTATATTCCTCAATATCAAATTCTTCCGGATATTTTTTTTTTTTTTTTCAATCAATAACGACCAACGGATATTATAAATATCTGCTCGAAACGTGTTCCTGTTTGAGGCGTCAGAGGCTTCTTAGGTGTTGGGCAGATGACTACACCAATATTTGATTGGTTGTGTTAGAAACGCAATAACCTTTATCGCATAGTGGAAGTTATAAAATGGGAAATTGAAAATTAACCTTTGGCCGTGGCGGTCCAGAGCCTCAAAGAAAAATGTCCACATTGTTCCACATAACGTTCGATTGTGTGTGCTCTGATCTAAGGATTACTCTGCAATAAGTCTGCGTGTTTGCTAACACTTAAGTTGTACCGCATTTTTGAATAAGTGGATTATGGGAGTGTTGGCAAAGTGTATGTGTGTGTGCGTTTCAGTGAAATAAGCTGCTTCCCCTGTTGCCACGATTTAGCGGAAACTATCCCCATGAAGTGCTTGTGTGTTGGGACTTTAGTACGATGCGGTCTTGCGCTCACTCCAAACCTCAATGTCATTTGGAATTTAACGATATTTTCGTTATGGTGAACATGCCATAGAACATAACTTTGAGATATGTTATTTTAATGAAATTATGTCAATGGCAAGAAGAACCTAAATTCACTTGCCTACTTGGTGGCACAACGCACGCACACACACACAGGCAAATATTTGCCGGTTCGTGTGTAGGAACATCATTGGAAACCGCTTAGCAGCCGCAGCTGTCATATCTTCCTAATCGCTGTGATGTTTTTACAGCGCTTGTTGTTGTTTGCGTTTCTTGTTGCTGAATCCGCCATGGTATCTGTTATCAAGCCTGCTGCTGGTTTTGTCGTTACTCAGTGGGGGCTGTGCTCTCTGTTTCTCGCGCTCTCTTTCACTCTATCTTCTTTGGCATATCCTTTCATGTTGTTTCCGCTGTTGCGGCTACAAACACTGTCGAGGACAGAGACTATGCTCGTGTGGTATCATTTTATGGCTGCCCGGATTAAAGTGCTTTCAAGTGCTTTTTTGGTATTTGTGCCGGGATTCGAGAGAGAAACCGAAAATTAAAGAAAATCCTTTTCCGCACCCATGCACATGCCCCATTACAAACACACACGCACACTTATTCGAGTACATTCGCGGTGTGTGACATGTGTCCGTTTGCACTGTGTGATACATGTGCGTGTGCTACTTAATGCTTGCCATTATGCGGCGTGAAAGTTGCTTAAGCATTTGTATGCCAATGTCTGTATGGCTGTGTGTGTTTGTATCCATGTCTGTTCGATGTTATGTTTAGTGTGTGTGTGTGTGTGATTTAAGGCGCATTGTTTGTTATTTTTATCAGACTTATGCCGTTTTATGATTTGTTAAATACCATTGTTGTTCTTGCGGATTTGTCATGAGCTTGTGATTCATTTTGTGGTGGATATTTCGAAAGTACCAATCTTTACAAATGTACCCGCTGGGATATTTGGCTTTAAACGTTGGCACAACTACATGAACAAATATTTTGGCATACTTATACACACCCACACACACATACACACTGATTCATTCTTGAATTGTATAAAAAGCCTACATAAAAACTAAAAGCTTTGAATTTCCGCTCACTTTAAATCAGTAGAAAATTCCGGGGAAAGCTTACTGGTGTATTAGTGCTAGGAAATTTTATAGTAATTATGTCTTTTAGTAGGAATTAAGATTTTACCCACTTTCACAAAACTTTGAGGTTTTGCGCCTATATATGTATTTTAAATATGTACTACTGCTGCTAAATTTCCCATGAACATTCCATTAAGGAACAGGGCACACTTCTCTCAAATGAAGTGAGCTTTTAAAAATATAATGAGCTCCTTAATCCCGGTCAACACGGGATAACTGTGAGCACCACACGGGCTAGAACTTTGAGCTCCGACTTGTGTGGTGTTCATCGTTATCACGGGAAGCTACACGGCGCGTCCACAAGTTGTAGATAGTGGAAAACCTCGCATTTATGCGGTGTAGCTGCAAAGGAGAGTCACAGTGTGGGAACAGGTGGCACTGACTCTTACTTAAACATTAAGTGTCAAAATGACAAGGGAGTTATTGGTGCCTGCAAATAACCAATGGCCAACATCATCGTCTTTTTCCAGGAGGAGGGCAAAGAATCTTGGAGCAAGCGGTTCGCGACGGCGAGGGATACATGTGCAATCCCAAATATCCCATGCGGTTGGGGCACTGGTTCAGTAACCCGTACCCGGAAAAATGTAAGGATTAGTCTAAGAAACAAACGAATAGCAAAAAGAACAAGCGTGCTAATTTCGGCTGGGCCGAATCTTATGTACCCTCCACCATGGATCGCATTAGTCGAGCTCTTTCCACGGTATCTCCTTTTAGGCAAAAAAAGGATAAAATAAAAGAATTGCTATGTTATTGGAACAATATCAAGTTATGGTTCATTTCGGACCATAATTGAATTGAATATTGGAGACCATAGTAGAAGTCATTGTATAAAACTTTAACCAAATGTAGTAAGAATTGCTCACTTTAGGGGCTGATGAAGTGAAGTAGGCAGATCGGTGTATAGCGGAGCTGTATAGCTCCCATATTCGATATATATGTTAAAGGTCATGGGAGAAGCCGTTGTAAAAATTTCAGCGCTCTTGCGCCCTTTAGAGGCTCAAGAAGTCAAGATCCCATATCGGTTTATATGGCAACTATAGCAGGTTATGGATCGATTTGAACTATTTTTGGAACAGTTGTTGAAAGTCATAACAAAACATCTCATGCAAAATTTCAGCTAAATCGGATAATAATTGTGCCCTCTAGTGGCTCAAGAAGTCAAGACCCCAGATCGGTTTATATGGCAGCTATATCAGGTTATGAAACGATTAGAATCATTCTTAATGCAGTTGTTGGTAGTCATAACAAAACACGTTATGCAAAATTTCAGCCAAATCGGATAGGAATTGCTCCCTGTAGAGGCTTAAGAAGTCAAGACGCCAGATCGGTTTATGGTTTAAATCGGATATGGACCGATTTAAACCATACTTAGCACTTCTATTTAAAGCCATGAGAAAACACATCATGCTAAATTTCAGCTAAATCGGATAATAATTGTGCCCTCTAGCGGCTCAAGAAGTCAAGATCCGAGATCGGTTTATATGGCAGCTATATCAAAACGTGGACCATTTACAATCCCAACCGAACTACACTAATAAGAAGTATTTGTGCAAAATTTCAAGCCGCTAGCTTTACTCCTTCGAAAATTAGCATGCTTTCGACAGACAGACGGACGGATGGACGGACGGACAGGCGGACGGACAGGCGGACGGACATGGCTAGTTCGACTTAAAATGTCATGACGATCAAAAATATATATACTTAATGGGGTCTTAGACTAATATTTCGAGGAATTACAAACAGAATGACGAAATTAGTATACCCCCATCCTATGGTGGAGGGTATTAAAATACAGCTGTTTCGTTGGCAAGATCACATTGTCAGACTGAATGAAGAATCTTCAGCAGAGGTATTGAAAAGGTAACCACTACGGTATAAGAAAATCGGAATGATTGTGATCTTTTCGATGGTTAGATGTAGAAATACATCTTGAACAAGGTGCCAAATATTGAAGAAGGAACGCAAAAGATTGAGGCTAATGGATATCTATTCAAAGTTCGGCTAATGGGACAAATGTTTTGCCATAGCCAATTCTCTTCTCTTTTTCTAATTTCCAACAACGATCTATTGGTTCAGACATCGAATGCGATCTACTCATTTGCGGATGACAGTAATCTCTGTCATTCGTACTCATTCGACCATGGGCCGAGTCTTCAAGATATTGAGGACAAGAGGCGGGTTATGGGCGATGCAGTCTGCCAGGATTTGCTGGCCATTTCTGAGTGGACTCAGTGCTGCTTGTTGTCACACAAAATATTCGATAACCCATTACGATCATCTTTGTCTATCAAGATGTTGAACAATCAGAAGAATTTGATGTTGTGGGCATGAAAATACAAAGTGATGTCCGTAGGGCTAAACATGTATTTGAAGTGTCGAAAGAAGCATTCAAGTGTTTAGGCTTCCATAAACGGTGTAAGAATTACTTCACTCCGTCTAATCTTCTTAACAACTACACCACTTTCATAAGGCCGAAAATGGAGTACAACTCACACGTATGGGCTGGAGCTTCAAAATCACCCCTGGAACTACTGGGCCGTGTACAGAGGAGAGCGATGGTGTTGATTGGGGACAGTGGGGTATCCAACTCTATTGCCTCCCTTCATCATCGTCGCAATGTGGGTTGTTTGGCGCTTTTCTATCGGTACTTTCATGGTGTGTGTTCGTCTGATATTAGTCTGTATGTCAGGGATACTAGACATTCCAGGAACTCACACCCGTTTGTAATTGATTAGCCAGCGGGCCGCACCATGCATTATAGAGAGAATTCTTATTACGCCCGATCCGTCCGTATGTGAAAACGACTTCCGGCTAATGTTTTTCCCACCCACTTCAACATCCAAAGATTTAAGAAAAATGTCCATAAGCACTACATCCTTTCCTTGCGTGTTTCCTTTTACCCATTTTAGTTTGCAGAAGATGCCCTTTAAGATAAATTTCAAAATTTTAGCTCTAACCATCCACCCAGTTCAAAGTTCACCCATTTCGTACGTTTTTGGTACTTTATTTGAACCAAAATGTACAAATTTCAAAAAGCTCATTTGCTTCCCCATCTAATGTTATGAAAGAGTACCTAAGTACCAAAATTCAGATCTCTAGCTCAATCCGTAAAAAGAGTACCAATTTCGGCCCTAAACGTACTATTTCTTCCATTTCCGGTACGATATTCTAAAATTTTTTCTTTAAGTCACATAAAAGGCGCATTTATTGTCCAATGTCGCCGATATTTGAGACAGTGAGTTAAATTAAGCCCCTCGACATACTTCTTCAATTTGGCTCAGATCGGTCTAGATTTGAATACAGCTGCCATATAGACCGATCCTTCGATTTAAGGTTTTGAAACCATAAAAGAGGCATTTATTGTCCGATTCCGGCGAAATTTGGGACAATGAGTTAAATTAAGCTCCTCGACATACTTCAGCAATATGGCACAGATTGGTCCAGATTTGAATATATTTTGAGCCCATAACAAGCCCAGTTATTGTCCGATGTGGGCGAAATTTGGGACAGTGAGTTGTGTTAGGACCTTTGACATCCTTCATCAATTCGGCCCAGATCGAACCTCTCTCGATTTAAGGCTTTAGGACCATAAAAGACGCATTTATTGTCCGATGTCACCGAAATTTCGGACAGTGAGTCAAATTAAGCTCCTCGACATACTTCGGCAATATGGCTTCGATTTGTCCCGATTTGAATATAGCTGCGATATAAACCGATCTCTCGATTTAAGATTTTGAGCCCATAACAGGCGCATTTCTTGTCCGATGTGGTCAAAATTTGGGACAGTGAGTTGTGTTAGGACCTTTGACATACTTCTGCAATATGGCACAGATCGGTCCATATTTGGATATAGCTGCCATATAGGCCGATTTCTCGTTTTACGGTTTTGGGCCCATAAATGGCGCATTTATTGTCCGATTACACAGAAATTTGTTACAGTGACTTATGTTAGGCTTTTCGACAAGATTTCGCCTTTTTTCTTGTTTTGCCGTAAGGTGGTCTGTATTTTGTTGCCATGTGGTCTGTATTTTGTCGCAATGTGGTTAATATGGTACGTACCTGAGGTGTTGGGTATTCAAACTTAATGGCTTTCAACTTGTTTGGAATCAGGTGAACATTCTTCGTAATAGAGTACCAAGTACTAAAAAACACTTTCAGGGCAAGTATTGATATACCAGATAGGCCCAGCATTTTACCAATTCATGTAAATCGGTCATTTTTAAAGTAGTTGAAGTTCGATGAATCCACTCGAGCGACTCATATACAAAAACAGCCCCAAATCCTGTGATCACCAAAAAATGCACTCATACCAATGTTTTCTTCCTTTTTTCTTGAGCCTTATTTCCTAGCCACGTGGCCTTTGCAAAGAGCCATAAAAATGAATGCAATTAATAGGCCAATAAACATTTATTAACTTGTTGACTGTCACAATTACTTATGCATGTATGTTAACGTATGCACGGCTATATAATTAACAAGCCACTTTAAATGTGATTGTAAATGTATAAATCTCCTATTGACAGGGTATTTGGTAAGCAGGCACTAATTTATCATATATCCGATTATAATTTGATTTTAACGATATTTGTGTGTATATCGGCCTGGTGCCATAAATAAATTAATGCAATTTATATGGTAATGGAAGAAACTCTGCCCGAGGATAAAATCCGTTTATGTTGTTGTCGTTTTTGCCCAAAAATAGTACATAAAATAACCTTTCATTTTGAGGTCATCACAATTTTACGAGGCATATCTGGTGCTGCAGACACGGTGATGGTGTCGTTTGTACAGCGATGTGTACTAAAATGTAATGACCTTGTAGCAGCGGCAACAAACGATTTAATCGAAATTATATTGATGTGAAAATATGGCACAGAGTTTAAGTGACAGCGTATATGTCAAGCCTTCAGATTATCAAAAGTAAAATCGTGATAATAAAGGCCAAAGTAGCATGCGTGCGAGTTTATGATTTGAAAAATTTTTAAACTATATGACCTGAAGTTAAATACAAATTACGAAAGGACAATGACATGAGGGAAAAGAGAAGCAGAGTGGATCATCATACAATGTTACTAAAATTAAGTAAACAAGACATCTAAAATGGATATTGAAGTGAAACACGTGTGGTATACACATTGCAAAATTTGCCCATGAGTAAAGATGGGCGATGGTTAAATACCCAAAAGGTATTTACCCAGTAAATTCGGTAAATAGCCCAAAAGCTGGGAATTTATAATTTTGCAGATATCTTGGGTATAAAAACATTTTCCAAACAATTTTTGATGGTTTCGTATTCTTTGTATATAAACCAAACCCTCTGATTTCATAAAATCGGACTATAGTTATATAAGGCCAGATTAAAAGTCCTTGAACAATAAATATTTCATCCGATTTCGATGAAATTTTGCACGGTGAATTCTGGTAGACCCCTACCCATTTCTGTTAAGTGTGGTTTACATGGGACCATATTTGGATAGCTGTCCAACAGACCGACCGCTCTATCTCCCGACATAGGGTATTGGGGCCATAAAAGATCCGTTTTATTACCCGAATCTGATGAAATTTGGCACAGTGTATTCTGATAGACCCCTACCCATTCCTGCTAAATGTGGTTTACATGGGACCATATTTGGATATAGCTGCCATATTGACCGAACTCCCGATATAGTGTAATGAGTCCATAAAAGAAGCATTTTTCATCATATTTCGAAGAAATTTGGCAAATCGAGTTCTGGTATCCCTCGACACCTATGTATCTAACATCGTCCAGATCGGACCATATTTGAATATAGCTGCCATATAGACCGATCTCCATATATAGCTCAAGAATTGCAATTGTAAAATCGACACGGTAATTCTATATTAAGTTTCATCCAAATCGGATGAAAAATGCTCCCTTTATGGGCTCAATACTCTATAGCGGGAGATCGGTCTACATGAAAGCTATATCCAAATATGGTTCGATCTGGACGTTATTAAAAAAAAGGGTTAAGAGGGGTATCAAAACTCGCTGTGCCAAATTTCATCGAAATAGGATGAATAAGGCTCCTTTTATGGGCTCAATACTCTATATCGGGAGTTCGGTCTATATGGCAGCTATATCCAAATATAGTCCGATCTGGACGATATTCAATAAAAATGGATAGGAGTCTATCAGAACATACTGTGCCAAATTTCATCGAATTCTGGTTGTAAATGGATCTTTTATGCTCTCAATACCCTTTATCGGGAAATCGGGCGGTCGGTCTATAAGACAGCTATATCCAAATATAGTCCGATCTGAACCACTCTTCACAGAAATCGGTAGGGGGTCTACCAGAACTCACTGTGCCAAATTTCATCGAAATCAGATGAAAAAAGACCAACTTATTGCCTTATGACTTTAAGTCTGGAGATTGGTATATAAAGCGGCTATATATAACTAAAATCCGATTTTATGAGATCAGAAGGTCCTGTTTATATACAACATGTATTGGGATGTCGATTAAAAAAATTTTGTAGAGATCGGACCAAAATTGTAGTTACTACAGCCATATCGGATGAAAGATATATATGGGTGCTATATTCAAAATTAGGACCGATTTCAATGAAAATTTGCACACATATTGGGACGCCACAAAAACCACTTCGTGCCAAATTTGGTAAAGATCGGACCAAAATTGTGACTTCTAAAGCCTTAAAAGGCCATATCGGATGAAAGATATATATGAGAGCTATATATAAATCTGAGCCGATTTAAATTAAATTTTGCACACGTATTAAGACGCCACACGAAATATCTTATGCTAAATTTGGTAAAGATCGGACCAAAATTGTGGCTCCTACAGCTTTAAAAGTGCCTATCGGATGAATGATATATATGGGTGCTATATCTAAATCTGGACCGATTTCAATGAAATTTTGCACACATATTGGGACGTCAAAAAAAATACTTTGTGTCAAATTTTGTAAGGATCGGACCAAACTTGTGCCTTCTATAGCCTTAAAAGGGCACATCGGATGAAAGATATATATGGGAGCTATATCTAACTCTGGACCGATTGTTTTCAAAATCAATAGGGTTTGTCCTTGAACCAAATAAGAGACATACGCAAAATTTTGTGAAAATCGGACATCAAATGCGACCTGTACCTTGATTACAAGAATACATGGACTGGATTACAAGAATACATGGAATGCATGGAAACCCATCTCTACCCATGAACATTCCATTTAGGGACAGGGGCAAACTTCTCACATATCAATGAGTGCAATCCTATTCAAGTATAAGCTCAATGAATATTACTTTACTTACTTTAATTGGCTATGACAGAACATTTGTTCCACTAGCCGAACGTAGAATAGCGCTCCAAGCGCCTCTATCTTCTGCGCTCATTCTGAAATCTCTGACTCCAAGTTTCGAGGTGGCTCCCACCACTTGATCGTTCCATCGGGCTTTTGGTCTTCCCGGTTTGCGTGTACCACCGTGTTTGCCTTCAAAATACTTCTTTGATGGAGCTTCTTCATCCATTCTGACAACATGGCCTAGCCAACGCAGCAGTTGTATTTTGATGCGTATAACTATGCTATCGTCGTCATACAGCTCTTGGTTCAAACGTCGCCTATATGCTCCATTAAAACAAACTGATCCATATATTTGCGAAGGATCTTTTATTCGAAACAAACTGGTCCATATATTTACGAAGGATCTTTCTGTCAAACACTCCAAGCACTGCCTCGTCTGCTTTCACAAGTACCCATGCCTCAGAACCATATAACAACACGGGTGGTATAAGTGTCCCTGCATAGTGTAATCTTCGTCTGTCGGGAGGTGGCCTTGTTCCTAACCTGCTTACTTATTCCAAAGTAGCATCTGTTTGCCAGTATTATTCTTCGCTTATTCTCAAAACTGGTGTCATTCGTTTCAGTTGCAGCTGCGCCGAGGTATATAAAGTTACTGACTATCTCAAAGTTGTGGTTCCCAACTTGCTCCATTTTCTTTATCTGCTCGGTTGTGCCAGGCTTTTTGGGAGTTGAAACCATCCATTTTGTCTTATCTCAACTTACTGCCAGACCCATTTTCACTGACTTTCTTTCGACTCTTTCAAAGGCTGCAATTACTACTTCCGGCATAGGCGAGTAGCATATGTTCTCTTGTGATTAGTGTGCCATATCTATTCACATCTGCATCTCGTATACTCTTCTCCAGTAGGATATTAAAGAGATCACACGATAGGCTGTCTCCTTGTCTGAAACCTCGTTTGGTATTAAATGGTTCGGAGAGATTCTTTCCCATTCTTACAGAGGAACGCGTGTCAGCAAGTGTCATCCTGCAGAGTCTTATTAATTTTGCAGGGATACTGACATGGTTTGAAATCCCTTTGAATCTAAAGGAGTATCGAAAGCGGCTTTGTAGTCAACAAAGAGATGGTAGGTGTTGATTTGTCGTTCTCGGGTCTTTTCCAGGATTTGGCGCAGTGTGAATATCTGGTTCAGGGTGGATTTACAAGGTCTGAACCCGCATTGATAGAGCCCAATTATCTCATTGACTTTAGGTTTTACTCTTTCACACAGTACGCTCGAGAGTATCTTGTATGCCATGGGGAGGAGACTTGTTCCTCTGTAGTTGGCACATTCCATCATATCTCCTTTCTCTTGTGCGGGTCATAGTATGCTGAGGTTCCAATCATCGGGTATGCGTTCTTCAAACCAGATGGCGCTGACAAGCTGATGCATACGCCTAATCTGCGTGTCGCCTCTGGTCTTAATTAGTTCAGCGGGTAACCCATCGGCTCCTGCTGCTTTGTTGTTCTTTAGTCGGGGCTACTGCTATTTGGACTTCATTCGCCTCGGATCTTAAATAGTTCAGCGGGTAACGCGTCGGCTCCTGCTGCCTTGTTGTTCTTTAGTCGGGTCACTGCTACTTGGACCTAATTCTGACTAGGAGGTAAACATTCTATACCATCATCATTGATTGGTTCTGCGGTATCCTCTTCGCCGCCAACATCGGACACTAGCAGTTGGGTAATATGTTCTTTTCATATCCTCAGCATGTTATCTGTGTCAGTTACCAGATTTCCTTTTTTGTCTCTGCAGGAGGATGTGCCTGCACCAAAGCCATCGGTTAGATGTTTAATTCTTTGGTACAATTTCCGAACTTCATTCTGACTCCTGTACATCTCAATCCGCTCACAATCACGTCTTTCCGTTTCCTTTCTGCGGAATAGACATTTCTCCTTCTTTTCTCCCGATACCTCTCCTTCATCTAGCGCGTTGCTATTGATTGCAGCGTTGCTCTATATGCCGCATTCTTGGCTTCAGTAGCATCTCGACGCTCTTGGTCGAACCATGGGTTTCTTGGAGGAGGCTTCCGGTACCCAAGTACGTATTTCGCGGCATTTTCCATGGAGTGGGCAATAGTTTGCCACTGCGCAATTATATCATCGGAAAAAGGAGTGCTTTCATCAAGCAGTTGGGTAGGTCTAGTGCAGTATTCCGCTGCCATTTGTTGTGTTTGCAGCTTTTCAATATTCAGCTTCCGTGCAGTGTCAGATCGTACTTTCCTCGCCATGTTCAAACGGGTGCGAACGTTTGCTGCAACAAGGTAATGATCCGAATCTATATTCGCTCTACGGATCGATCGTACATCCAACATGCTGGATGAATGCCTTTCACCGCCTTCGTTGGCGGGGCAGCGGTCATATTCTCTCTCTAGGCGCTCGTAGAAAATATCTTTTGTCTGCTCGCCTTTGTCTTCCGTCGGGGCATGGGCACAAATATGGCTGATGTTGAAGAATTTGGCTTTTATGCAGATTGTGGCTAGCCTCTCAACCACCGGAGTAAAGCTGGAGACAAGGTGTTTCAGTTTCCGACTAACCACAAATCCACAGCCAAATGCATGCCTCGTGTTATGGCAGCTATAGTATTGTTCGTCACCGTTTGGTGTTGTAGTGACGCCATTCCCAGTCCATCGCACTTCCTGTAAGGCGGTAATATCTGCCTTGTACTTCTCTAATACATCCGCCAGCGCGTGTTCTGCACCTTCTCTATAAAGAGTGAGGACATTCCAGGTACAGATCCGCAAATCATGGTTCGTTTGCGTGGGTCGCCATCATTAGGGGGTCCGTATTTGCTATTCCTTTGTCTCTCATAGTAGTTCTCGTTGTTCTTTCATTCTATTATGGCAGCACTATTATTACTAAATTTGATTGAAATTCTGCATACTATATTCTAAAGGGTGATTTCCTAAGAGCTACAGGAAAGTTTTTCAAAACAAAATCATAAAATTCAGAAAAATTCATGAAATATTTATGTGAATCGATAGTGCGGTCCACATTACATAATCTTTGAAGAATATTTCACGCAAATATTGACTGCGCCTCAAATGGTGCATCCGCTTAGTCCAATTTTGGCATACTCTTGCCAGCATTTCTGGCGGTATCTCACGAATAAATGCTTCAATGTTGTCTTCCAATGCGTCAATGTCTGTATAGACATAAGCTTTAACATAGCCCCACCAAAAATAGTCAAAAGGCGTCAAATCGCACGATCTAGGCTGTCAATTGACCGGTCCTGAACGTGAGATAAAATGTTCACCAAACTCGCCTCTCAATAAGTCCATTGTTATGAGTGCTGTGTTGCATGTGGCACCGTTTTATTGAAACCACATGTCTTGCAAGTCAAGCTCTTGCATTTTTTGCAAACGAAAGTTGGATATCATCTCACAGTAGCGCACTATTCACTGTTACATTACGATTCGCATCGTCTTTATAGAAGTACGGTCCAATGATGCCTTCAGCTTATAAACCAAACCAAACTGTGACTTTTTCTGGATGCAATGGTAGCTCCTGCAATTTTTCTGGCTGGTCTTCACTCCAAAGTCGGCAATTCTGCTTATTTACGTACCAATTGAGCCAAAAATGAGCTTCATCGTAAAATGGAAGAAGCGCGCGATGAATTTTCTTAACAGATCACGAATTTTGATAATGAAATTAAATAATTTGCAAGCGTTGCTCGTTGTAAGACGATTAACGGTTGAATTATAGACCAAACTGATGATATTTGACAGTGAATAAACTTTCTTACGGTAGTGTTGATGCCTAGAAACTCTAGCTCCTTCATGATTGACGTCGGTTTTACTTTATTGAAAACACCTTTAATGTCAAGAAATGCTTGTATTGTATATCCCTTGACAGTGAGAGAACCCTCTGTGTAGGCGATTCGATTGTGAAGGGCTGTTTGAGAGGATTTACCTTTACTATATTCATACCGGGGATCTTTGCCCTGTTTCTATCAACCTCTCAAGAGTCGTCACCATTTAGGATGTGACAGACTAATAGGACGAAAATCTTTCGCCTTCGTATGGTATGGTTTTCCTGCTTTTGAAATAAAAACATCCTTTATGTCCCTCCATCCCACAGGTATGTAAAGGGTGATTTTTTTGAGGTTAGGATTTTCATGCATTAGTATTTGACAGATCACGTGGGATTTCAGACATGGTGTCAAAGAGAAAGATGCTCAGTATGCTTTGACATTTCATCATGAATAGACTTACTAACGAGCAACGCTTGCAAATCATTGAATTTTATTACCAAAATCAGTGTTCGGTTCGAAATGTGTTCATTCACCGTAACGTTGCGTCCAACAGCATCTTTGAAAAAATACGGTCCAATGATTCCACCAGCGTACAAACCACACCAAACAGTGCATTTTTCGGGATGCAATGGTAGCTCCTGCAATTTTTCTGGCTGGTCTTCACTCCAAAGTCGGCAATTCTGCTTATTTACGTACCAATTGAGCCAAAAATGAGCTTCATCGTAAAATGGAAGAAGCGCGCGATGAATTTTCTTAACAGATCACGAATTTTGATAATGAAATTAAATAATTTGCAAGCGTTGCTCGTTTGTAAGACGATTAATGGTTGAATTATAGACCAAACTGATGATACGGTAGTGTTGATGCCTAGAAACTCTAGCTCCTTCATGATTGACGTCGGTTTTACTTTATTGAAAGCTCCTTTAATGTCAAGAAATGCTTGTATTGTATATCCCTTGACAGTGAGAGAACCCTCTGTGTAGGCGATTCGATTGTGAAGGGCTGTTTGAGAGGATTTACCTTTACTATATTCATACTGTTGCCTAGAAGGGCAATCTCCGGGGATCTTTGCCCTGTTTCTATCAACCTCTCAAGAGTCGTCACCATTTAGGATGTGACAGACTAATAGGACGAAAATCATTCGCCTTCGTATGGTATGGTTTTCCTGCTTTTGAAATAAAAACATCCTTTATGTCCCTCCATCCCACAGGTATGTATATACAACATGCTAATACAAGCAGAGTATATCTCCCTTAGACAAGGAACCAATTTATTGGACACAGCTTGTAATTCAAACGGTGATACATCATCAGAGCATGGCGACTTTAAGGAGTCAAAACATTTTATCGCCCAAAAAATTTTCAGCTCCGACACAATTTACCCAATAACCTAATACAATTCTCAAAAAACACTAATCTTCTGATGTAATCGTTAG